>NC_042622.1:12170911-12232744 GCF_901001135.1 Rhinatrema bivittatum
CCTCCTTGTGCCTCAGTGCTAATCCCAGCTCTGCCACTAACACTCTATGTCATAGATCAGAGACAAGTCTCTCTACCTCCTGTGCCTCAGCACTAATCCCAGCTCTGTCACTAACACTCTATGTCATAGATCAGAGACAAGTCTCTCTACCTCCTTGTGCCTCAGCGCTAATCCCAGCTCTGTCACTAACACTCTATGTCATAGATCAGAGACAAGTCTCTCTACCTCCTTGTGCCTCAGCACTAATCTCAGCTCTGCCACTAACACTCTATGTCATAGATCAGAGACAAGTCTCTCTACCTCCTTGTGCCTCAGCACTAATCCCAGCTCTGCCACTAACACTCTATGTCATAGATCAGGGAGAATTCCCTCTACCTCCTTGTGCTCAGTGCTTAATCCCAGCTCTGCCACTAACACTCTATGTCATAGATCAGAGAGAGAAGTCTCTCTACCCTCCTTGTGCCTCAGCGCTAATCCCAGCCCTGCCACTAACACTCTATGTCATAGATCAGGGAGAAGTCTCTCTACCTCCTTGTGCCTCAGCACTAATCCCAGCTCTGTCACTAACACTCTATGTCATAGATCAGGGAGAAGTCACTTTATCTCCTTGTGCTTCAGCTCTAATCCCAGCTCTGCCATTGAGAACATTAAATAATCTGTATCGGGTCAGACCAATGGTCCATGAAGCCCAGTATCCTGTTTCCAACAATGGGCAGTCTAAATCACAAGTACCTGGCAAGTCCCCAAACATTCAGGCCGATACAGTAAACTCGGGCAGATAACGGGCAGGCATGCATAGCCACCTCTCCTGGGCGTGCAATACAATATTTAAATGAGGGAATCACGCTAAAAGGGGGCGCTAGGGACAATTGCATGTCCCTAGCGCCCCCTTGGCAGCCCAGGAGAGATTAGGAAAATGGACACTCAATTAATGACTGTCTGTTTCCCTAATCTGTGCACAGCCATGGGTTAGGAAAATGAATGCTCATTAACTGAACAACCCTTTTCAGAACCTGACTGCTGGCACTTTTTTTTTTTTTTTAATCTTTTGGTTCCTCCGTCTTAATATCACCACAAAATTAGGTGAACCTAGAAGATGGGGTAGGCCTGATTGACAAACTGAAGAGTAGTAAATCACCTGGACCGGATGGTATACACCCCAGGGTTCTGAAGGAACTAAAAAATGAAATTTCAGATCTATTAGTAAAAATTTGTAACCTATCATTAAATCATCCATTGTACCTGAAGACTGGAGGATAGCAAATGTAACCCCAATATTTAAAAAGGGCTCCAGGGGCGATCCGGGAAACTACAGACCGGTTAGCCTGACTTCAGTGCCAGGAAAAATAGTGGAAAGTGTTCTAAACATCAAAATCACAGAACATATAGAAAGACATGGTTTAATGGAACAAAGTCAGCATGGCTTTACCCAGGGCAAGTCTTGCCTCACAAATCTGCTTCACGTTTTTGAAGGAGTTAATAAACATGTGGATAAAGGTGAACCGGTAGATATAGTATACTTGGATTTTCAGAAGGTGTTTGACAAAGTTCCTCATGAGAGGCTTCTAGGAAAAGTAAAAAGTCATGGGATAGAAGGCGATGTCCTTTTGTGGATTACAAACTGGCTAAAAGACAGGAAACAGAGAGTAGGATTGAATGGGCAATTTTCTCAGTGGAAGGGAGTGGACAGTGGAGTGCCTCAGGTATCTGTATTGGGACCCTTACTTTTCAATATATTTATAAATGATCTGGAAAAAAATACGACGAGTGAGATAATAAAATTTGCAGATGACACAAAATTGTTCAGAGTAGTTAAATCACAAGCAGATTGTGATAAATTGCAGGAAGACCTTGTGAGACTGGAAAATTGGGCATCCAAATGGCAGATGAAATTTAATGTGGATAAGTGCAAAGTGATGCATATAGGGAAAAATAACCCATGCTATAATTACACAATGTTAGGTTCCATATTAGGTGCTACAACCCAAGAAAGAGATCTAGGCGTCATAGTGGATAACACATTGAAATCGTCGGCTCAGTGTGCTGCAGCAGTCAAAAAAGCAAACAGAATATTGGGAATTATTAGGAAGGGAATGGTGAATAAAATGGAAAATGTCATAATGCCTCTGTATCGCTCCATGGTGAGACTGCACCTTGAATACTGTGTACAATTCTGGTCGCCGCATCTCAAAAAAGATAGAATTGCGATGGAGAAGGTACAGAGAAGGGCGACCAAAATGATTAGGGGAATGGAACAGCTCCCCTATGAGGAAAGACTAAAGAGGTTAGGACTTTTCAGCTTGGAGAAGAGACGGCTGAGGGGGGATATGATAGAGGTGTTAAAATCATGAGAGGTCTAGAACGGGTAGATGTGAATCGGTTATTTACTCTTTCGGATAGTAGAAAGACTAGGGGGCACTCCATGAAGTTAGCATGGGGCACATTTAAAACTAATCGGAGAAAGTTCTTTTTTACTCAACGCACAATTAAGCTCTGGAATTTGTTGCCAGAGGATGTGGTTAGTGCAGTTAGTATAGCTGTGTTTAAAAAAGGATTGGATAAGTTTTTGGAGGAGAAGTCCATTACCTGCTATTAAGTTCACTTAGAGAATAGCCACTGCCATTAGCAATGGTAACATGGAATAGACTTAGTGTTTGGGTACTTGCCAGGTTCTTATGGCCTGGATTGGCCACTGTTGGAAACAGGATGTTGGGCTTGATGGACCCTTGGTCTGACCCAGTATGGCATGTTCTTATGTTCTTATGTTCTTAGGTTATACAGAAAAGGAGTAGTTTCTGCTTTTCTGTACACTTTTTTGGGCTGTTATTTTCTGAGCGTAAAAATGTGCGGATCAGCTGCACTTTTTTTTTTTTTTTTGTATTTGGGGTGAATAGCTAATAGCCTCATCAACATGCATTTGCATGTGATGAGCGCTATTAGTTTCAGGGGGTTTTAGACGCGCGTTTTGGATGCGCTAAACCCCTTTTGGCATACGGAGATGAGGACGCGCGCCCAATACGCGTGTCCAACCGTGTGTTAAACAGTGCGCTCGGCTGAGCGTGCTTTACTGTATCGGCTAATTAAGAATCTCTTTAGCTCTTTGTGCCTCACTTATAACCTTGGCTCGGCCCACTCTCTCTGTGACCTTGGACTCATCTCGTTCCGCCCCAGTGCCTCCGTTTAACTAACAATAACCAAGTGACAACACTGTTTGCTCTGCCCTTCCAAAGCTTTCTTAGAGAAACAAAAATGATTGATGATGATACATTGTAACCTTGCCATTATCTGTATCCTCTAGAAAACACAGCCACTCTTCTTTCTAAGAGAAGGCATGGGAGTCGGCCAATCTGCCGATTATGAAACTGATTCATTGAATTGGGGTCTGACCATTGTAACAAGTGCTGCATGTGAATTACTTGGGGACAGGGCAGCAGTAATTTGTAAGCAAGGCTTATTGTAGAGGGACTACCTGATAATTTACTGCTGTCTATGTGTCACTGGTCCCTCTCTATAAACTGTTTTTCCTCTACTAAAGTGAAGGGAATTAGCATAAAGCTAAACTGTGACTGAAGCTAACTCTCCAGTCAGGAGCAGTCTTATGATGTAATAACTCTCCATTCAGGAGCAATCTTATGGTGTAATAACTCTCCATTCAGGAGCAGCCTTATGGTGTAATAACTCTCCATTCAGGAGCAATCTTATGGTGTAATAACTCTCTAGTGAGGAGCAGTCTTATGGTGTAATAACTCTCCCGTCAGGAGCAGTCTTATGGAGTAATAGCTCTCCACTCAGGAGCAGCCTTATGGTGTAATAACTCTCTTGTCAGGAGCAGTCTTATGGTGTAATAACTCTCCACTCAGGAGCAGCCTTATGGTGTAATAACTCTCCATTCAGGAGCAATCTTATGGTGTAATAACTCTCTAGTGAGGAGCAGTCTTATGGTGTAATAACTCTCCATTCAGGAGCAATCTTATGGTGTAATAACTCTCTAGTGAGGAGCAGTCTTATGGTGTAATAACTCTCCCGTCAGGAGCAGTCTTATGGTGTAATAACTCTCTAGTGAGGAGCAGTCTTATGGTGTAATAACTCTCCCGTCAGGAGCAGTCTTATGGTGTAATAACTCTCCACTCAGGAGCAGCCTTATGGTGTAATAACTCTCCACTCAGGAGCAGCCTTATGGTGTAATAACTCTCCATTCAGGAGCAATCTTATGGTGTAATAACTCTCCAGTCAGAAGCAATCTTATGGTGTAATAACTCTCCACTCAGGAGCAGCCTTATGGTGTAATAACTCTCCATTCAGGAGCAATCTTATGGTGTAATAACTCTCTAGTCAGGAGCGGTCTTATGGTGTAATAACTCTCCACTCAGGAGTAGTCTTATGTAGCAGTCTTATGGTGTAATAGCTCTCCAGACAGGAGCAGTCTTATGGTGTAATAAACTCTCCAGTCAGGAGCAGTCTTATGGTGTAATAACTCTCCACTCAGGAGCAGTCTTATGTAGCAGTCTTATGGTGTAATAGCTCTCCAGTCAGGAGCAGTCTTATGGTGTAATAACTCTCTAGTCAGGAGCGATCTTATGGTGTAATAACTCTCCACTCAGGAGCAGTCTTATGAAGCAGTCTTATGGTGTAATAACTCTCCCGTCAGGAGCAGTCTTATGGTGTAATAACTCTCCACTCAGGAGCAGTCTTATGGTGTAATATAGGGATGAGCTTGTCTTTAAAACAACATGAGAAATTTCAAATAACATTTCCCATTTTGTTTAATTTTGTTTTGAAAATGAAATAAAACAATTGAGCTTGTTTTCAGTTTGTTGTGTCTTCAGACGGGCATTGCTGCCAGCAGTAAAGTGCCCTCCCCCGCCCTCAGGAGTCGGACTCGCCCCACCCACGGGTGCCTGGGTGGCTCCTGCCCCAGCGGGCCTGCGTTTCAGAATAATACAGAGGAGCCCTCCCTGCAGAGAGACCTCCCAAGAAGAGAACGGCGGCTGGGGTAAGTGGGGGTCCTGGGACCTCCGCGGGTTAGGGAAACATCAAGACCTTTTTTTCATTTCGCATCGCGGCTTTGTCTGGTTCCTCCGAATTAATATTGCAATGAAGCTAAGTCAGAGGGACCACGGACAGGCAGTATTTTATTTTCTGCTTTTCCGTTCAGGTTTTGGGGCTCCTCAAGACTTAACGCCGGCTCCGGAGCTGCCATTAATTTTTCAGGATCTAAACGTGTGCGTTGGGCGCGCGATTTATTTTTTACATCGCGGAGGGGGGCATTTCCATGTGATGAGCGCTGTCGGCTGCGTGCAGGCTTGGACACCCACATCCCCTTATTGCATCGGGGGGGTTACGTCCGAAACGCGCGTCCCACCGCGGGGTTAACCTGTGCGCTAGCCTGGGCGCACGAGATGGCGTCGGAGAGTTTGCTTTTGAAAGATCCGGGAGGAAGAGTTCTGGCTGCTCCTTCCTTCCCCGCAGCGGAAGAGGGAGAGAGAGAGAGAGAGCTGCCCGTGCCCGAGAGGATCCCTCTCATTGTGGCATCCGTGAGAGACCGAGAGAAGGAGAGAGAGAGAGGAATATCTCTCACCTAACTGTGAGCAAGAGCCTTTCACAGCACTGAGGACAGCCCGGGGAGAGAGGGGATTTGCACCCTCGGTGTCGCCCGGATTTTACCAGTATTGGAGGGGACACCTTGGCCACTCGGGGAACCCTCACTGAGCCCAAGCCCTGGAGGACCAGGACTTCTCCCTGTCCTGGTAACAGAGATTCCTGACGGACCCCCGATTACCCACCAGCACAGACTTTGTTTTTGGACAATAAATCAGTGGCTTCGGTGTATTTTCTTGGCCCGCACGGCACACACAGGGAAGGAAAACGTCCCCTCTCACGGGGAAAAGAAAGTTCCCCAGAGAGGTCCCCCCTGTCACTCCGGCAACCGAAAGAAAAGTCCAGCAAAGAATCCCGACCCTGGGGGAAAGAGCCAGCCCCGAAGAGACTATGTTTACGGCCCCATTGGTGGTTAGCGGTCACCCAAAGATGGGAGGTTACATAAATAATGAAGAAAATGCAATAAATGTGCAGAATAAGCAGCTCACAGGGAGAAACTGCCGCGTGCAGAATATCTGCATTCATTTTATCTTTATCCTTGGCTCTGCTACAGTCTCTGCCGCTTCCTTTCTCCAGGTGACAAGCCTGGGTGACACCGGTCACCCCCCCCCCCCCCGGGCCGGAGGGGAGCCTCCTCATTGGCTGGCAGGGCCTCCTGTAGGAGCAGGAATCATCTTCCCTCTGTCCCCAGGCCTGAATGCAGCACCTTGACCCTTCTGGAGCGTTAATGCAAATTGCCAGCTGGGGTAGTACATCAAGTACAGTCCTTAGCGTGTGTCCTTCTCCTCCAGCACGCAGCATTGTGCAGAGAGGCCGCTAGGACTGGCTAATGGGATGCAAATGAAGGAGATTTCCAGATGAAAGTAATAAGCGCCTGGTCCCTCTGCAGCCTCCCAGCAGTGGGGATAAGAGAATGAGACGGCAGAGTGATCATGGCACAGGTAACTGTGCAGAAAATCCCCGGTGGGGGGGACATTCTCACCCCCACGGAGGCCTAGAAAGGGATTTCATTGTTTTAGGTGGCTTCCAAAATTGTCTTTTTAGTGTTCTGCACTGACGCCCCCGTACACAACACTCCCAAGTCTCATTTAATTGTTACTCGTGATTCGGGCTCTGCGCTGTAACAAGTGATGAGGAATCCAGCTGTGCCCTCATCTGGCCGGGATTGCAGCGCAGCCGGGGGTCCAATCAAACCTGTGCATCTGGCACCAGAGATTTTATTTATTTATTTAAAGTCTTTTCTATACCGTCGTTAACCGGCATTCATGATTGATAAGATCACATCATGCCGGTTTACATTTGAACAAGGGGTGCAGGATAACATAAAACTGAAACTCGTGTATAGGAAATGAAGTTACAATGAACAAGGGTAATGGAACTAGGAGAAGAGAGAGAAAGATATGAGTAGGATTAACATCATAGTTAATTATTTACAGTGCCGGAGTGGAACACTCTTAGAGTAGAAGAGATGAGATTTAAGATTGTTCTGGGAAGGCTTGTTTAAATAGCCAGGTTTTAAGAGATGGAGCAGCGTGCTTTTTTCTGAGCGACCTATAGGTCCGAGTAGGTCCAAATGTGACCAGTTTGCTTGTGCTATGCCTTGAAGCAAAACCTTGCTTTTTTGCCTTTAATCAGCCTCTAACCTCATCTGAACACGTGCTACCTCTGCCCGCAGACATTTTCATGATCACTTCTCCTCGAGTGTTTGAACATCGTGGAAGATATCAACAACAGTCTCATGATGATCTTTCTGATTACAGGAAATAAAGGGATTGGATAAGTTCTTGGAGGAGAAGTCCATTACCTGCTATTAATTAAGTTGACTTAGAAAATAGCCACTGCTATTACTAGCAGCAGTAACATGGAATAGGCTTAGTTTTTGGGTACTTGCCAGGTTCTTATGGCCTGGCTTGGCCTCTGTTGGAAACAGGATGCTGGGCCTGATGGACCCTTGGTCTGACCCAGCATGGCAATTTCTTATGTTCTTATGTACACAAGGGTCTCTCCCTCAACAGTCGGTCCTTCTCCACAATATTATCCCTTTCTACCCATGGCAAACGTTTTGCACCTGCACTTTCCAGGGGCTGAGTCCTGTCCTATTTCTGGCTTAGGAAAGCCGCGCCCTGCCTGGACGATGTCCTCCTTCTTACATTGCATTGCACCGTTCTGTATTTAGCGAAGCTGCTCGCCTGAGGAGAAGATCCGACTGTTTATGTTTCATGGACGTTCACCATTTAAGGGATCTTCCACCGATGCCGCGTCTGACTTTCTTCCAGGGGGTGAATGCTGCTCTGAACCTGAAGATCGGCCGTCCCACGAGCGTCCGCCAGCAGCGATTAGGGGGAACCGGTGGTGCCAGAGGGCAAGCCGCCAAGTTTCGCGGTGGGGACAGGGAAGAGGAGCATCCTGCGGCCGAGGTGTCAGAAGCGCGAGGAGGGATTCGCAGCTCAGGGACGCGGAGCAACCACGAGAGGCAGAAAAGCCTCACGGCCGACAGCGGCCGATGACGTTGCGCTTGAATGAGCCGGGCCAACGCAGGCAAGCCGAGGGGACGCCACAGGATTTCACAAACTCTTGCCTTATTTACGTTTGGAAATACTTTCTCAGTGACCGGGAGAGAAATAAACAGGATGGCAGAGCCTGTGGAGTGAGAGTCGGACCCCCTCCCCCCCGTCCAGCACTAAATGCTCTTCGTCCTATTCCAGTACCTTTAACACCTCTTGCACTATCCACCCCCTCGCCCTCCTCCCACTGAGGAGAGCCAGGACTGGGTGCTCCTTGCTTTATAAGCCGGGCATTTTGTAGATTTAAGGTGTGGCTAGTTTCAGCTCAGCGCAGACCCCAAGCAGTAAAGATGTCTGGGTTTCCCGCCCTGGTGAGACCCCCCCAGGCCTCCCCAGGTTTTTTGCTTTTGATTGGAGTCTCCCCTGTGCTCCCCCTGCTGGAGGGTCTCTGCGGGGGCTGAAGACCAGTGAGCCCGTTCTCCGCAGGAATGGGAAGCACCGGTGAGGGCAGGACACCAGTCTGGGGAGATGTTTGACTACCAATGCATTTTCTCTGGGAGAGCTCTGAGTGCACATTCACACCACCCGTCGGGAAGCTCATCCAGTTTGCTGAAGAAAAGGACACTTACCCAGAAGGAAACCCCCCAACTGTAACTGCACAGGTGTTTAAAAAATGGACTTTAAGTTGCTTTTAACTAATCGGTAAATTATTATTTAACACCCACTGCCGGGTCCTGCCTGCTTTGTTACAGTAACTCCCCCCAGGAGTTGCCTCAGCTGCCAACATACACAAGGGATAAATCAGCCCACTCTCTGCCACACAGAAATTACCCATCTCTGGGGCAGAGAGCTCAGGACCTGGGAGAGCGCTAGCCGGAGCAGCCCCGAAGAGGAATACATGAGTTTGTGTGCCCAGAGACTTAACACACCCAGCAAGGCTTACAATCTGATAAGATAAAAAGCATGGAAGCCGCTGGGTGATACTGAAAGGAAGGCCACCTCAGTTTCAGTGACTTGTTCCATGGAGGCCACAGAAGTGTGAGGAAGTTGGACCTCACACACAGGGCTTCCTTGTTTTTGTGCCACAATGAGTTTGAGATAATTCCGGCAGACAGCAGCGCGCGTGCGTTGTGATGCGGAAAGCAGAGCCGCCTTCTGTCAGCTGTGCACCCTGTTTGCGCAGGAGCTCAGAAAATGCAGCGTGTCCGGGCTGTGCACGAGCGGCTGCCTGATTTCCGGGCTGGCCGTCTCCCCTGACACTTTATTTTTCGCACATTTCTGGGATAGTCCTGCACCCGCAGAGGCTGGTGCCGTGCACGTAAGGTGTGACTGGCAGACCCCACTCCGGGACAATCAGGGCACTGCCCATTTCCAGAATCAGTGGTGGAGAGGATGCCTAGTGACAAGGGGCTGGGAGAGGAGAGCAGGGTCACCTGCTCAGAGGAAGGGACAATCCTCTAGGGCAGCGGCCGGAGTTTGAAAGGCTGAGTGAGGGACATGAGGGAAGGGGCAGTGGATGTCGGATTCCTTGTGGGAATCTGTGTGCGCACCCATTGCTGCTGGACCGGCCACGTTGCTTTTTCTCCGCTGACATTCACTGCGATTCTATGTTACTCCGTCCGTGCACCCAGCAAAACCTCAGAATATGGCATCAGCCTTTACTGCCTGAACAAGAGCCACCTAGGAGACAAGGAAGGCAGTCTTGCAGCTTAACTGCCAAGTTTTAGCAAGTTGGTGCTACTTTAAAAAAACACAAAACAATTCCTTGCGACTGTACTGTTGAATATTAAAAAGGGCCACGCGTGTAAAAATGGAGGGTTACGTGCGTGGCCGGGCCTTGCGCGTGCTGCGTGCATTTTCGGAAGGGCCCGGCCACGCGCATAAACCCCGTTGCGCACCGAAGGGCCGGGCCTCCCCAAAAGGGGCGGGGTGGGACAGCGCCACTCGACGCCGTCCTGGGGAGGCGCACGCCGGCAGCCAGCCAGTGCGCGGAGACTACTTCCGCTCCCGATGAGCAGTAAGTAACTGAACAAACAAACAAAAGTCATAGCTAGGAAGGGGTTAGGGGCCTGGGAGGAGAGGGGAAAGGGTAGGAAGGTTAGGTAGGGGGATAGGGAACTGGGGAAGCCCCTACTCCCGTCGCCGCGCGTGGCCTTTCAAAATCCCCCTCCCCCCCCGCGTGCGCGAGTCGCAGGCCGACCGCACGGATTTTAAAATGCACCCGGCCGTTGGAGTTTGTACCGTGCACGCGCGTGTTATAAAACTGGCGCGCGCCGGGAATCGCGAGCACATGGACACCCATGAGCTCCTTACTTTTCATGAGCTCTGCATTTGGAAAAGTTTATTAGGGATAAAGTGCTGAACAGATGACTCTGTTTCCTCCGAGTCGCCTCTATGTTATTACCACTGTAACAGTGGATGATGTGTCCAGTCACCCAGGGTTTTGTTTAGTTGTGTAATGATTCATTTAATGCTTGATATTCTTTATTAGTACAGCAAGTGGATTCCCCATTAGGTGGCTTGCGTCAATAAGCTGTTGGTCTGGTTATATTTTTTTAAATCACTTGTGTATTATTTCTTACAACTCCTTACTTTTCCTTCAATTGCATTTGTATTTTATTGTGAAAAATTCTTTATAAAAAATGTAAAAACCCATGGTGTTGGGGGAGAGCTAGGGAGCGATCCCAATTCCGGGGAGATGTGTGGCCCTGGACCACGATGTGACTGCAGAGAGGAGCTCCGTGGAAGAGCTGCGGCAGGCAAACGTGTCCAGGCATGGGAGGAGCAGGCTGGCCACTGAGCCCTAACCTCTGCCGAACCTGCACACACCGGTAGAGACCCAAAAACGCAATGCTGGTCTCTGGGGTAGCCCTTCAGCCACTCGATAGCCCTTTCGGACCTGCCACTGGAGAGCGGCAGATGTGACAGGATGGACAGAGGTCGAGGAAAGGCGATGGCACTTGAACTAGGAACAAGACAGGACCTCGACTTGAACTAGGTGTGAAGACTTGAAGAAGACGAAGACACTTGGAACATGGAACTCAGATGAGACGAAGACACTTGGAACTTGGAACTTGGAACGTGGAACTCAGATGAGACGAAGACGCTTGGAACTTGGAACTTGGAACGTGGAACTCAGATGAGACGAAGACGCTTGGAACTTGGAACTCAGACGAGATGAGGACGATTGGAACTTGAATGCAAGATGCCCCGAAGTGGATGGAAATCAGACATAGACTGAGTGAGGAGAGGATTCCGGTTACTCAGATGAGGAGACTTGGAACTTAGAAGGACTCTGTCGAGGACTTGGAACTTGGAAAGGCTCACACGAGGACTTGGAAGTCGGAACTCAGATGAGACGAGCAAGGATTCTTGGAACTTGGACAAGACCACTTGGAACTTGGAAGGGATGAGGACAAGGACTCAGGATACTTGGAGACTTAGACAGGCACTGCCCCTCAGGGCGTCTTACACAGCCGACGTCAGCTGGTCATGGACCACCCTGTCCCACTGCGCGCCCTACACAACTGGAAGAGGCTGGTCGCGGACGATGCGGAGAGTGGAACATGCGCAGGACTGAGGCTCAGGATGAAGGAGGAATCCGGGCAGTGCTAGAAGACAGATCCTGCCAAAAGAGGACTCCAGCTACCGGAAACGGACACCGGATTGATACGGATTTACTCCCAGGAAAGGTCAGCTGGAGACGAGATTTGGGGTGAGGCAAAGCTGAACCCGGAGCTAGGAACTGACGGTACTTCAGGATCAGGACTGGACAAGGACATCAGGAATGAGACTTGGAACTTGGAACTCGGGACATCAAGATCAGGACTTGGAACATTAGGACTAGAATGTAAGGCATCAGATACAAGAGGACACCAGTACCTCAGGACATCAGAGACCTCTAGAGAGGAGGACCACAGGGACTTCTGGAACATGATGGACAAAGACATCAGAGGACGGAGACATCTGGACATCTGGAGACAAGGAGACGGGATCTGACGAGAGACCAGGGCATGGAACGAAGATCAAGACGAAGGTTCAGAAACCATGGACGAAGACAAGGAACACCAACGAGGAACAGAGTGCCTTGAAGAAGTGAAGAGGGATCACGAGGACTCCTGGGACGAAGAGCTGGAACTGAAGATCAAGGAGCAGTCCGACTCCATGACCAACTCATGCGAAGGTGAAGACTGAGTGAAAGAAAGGCCATCTTTATAGGGCTGAAGAGGAAACGCCTTGGAACATCAGCAGGAGGATCCCAGAAGGACAGCCCATTGCTGGCCCTTTAAATGGAGTGAGGAGGCGTGGCTGCATGCCTAGGAATAAGGCAGGACCTTGGAGAGCGGCATCCTGCCGCACAGGAAGAAGCAGGCCCCGACGTGAGCGGCTCCCTGCCGCAAAGAAGGCCGAAGATGATGGCGGCTTCCTGCCGCATGAAGAGGAGCTTCAGGATGGCCTCCAGGCAGCAAAGAGGACAGTGAGGTTGGAGGCGGCCTAGGAACGGCAGTGGCCTAGCCACAAAGAGTAGGAGGGGGCAGCGCCCAGGCCGCGCGGAAGGCAGCAGGATCGGTGGCCGCCGCCAGGCCATGAAGACGAGCGACTTCGGCGGCATCCTCCTGGCTGTGAAGAGGAATAGCGGCGGCATCAGTGGCGAATTCCAAGGCTGCAAGGGGGCCTGGACAGCGGTAACTCCCTGCTGCGGGGAGCAGCGAAACTGGCAGCGGCCTCCAGGCTGCAAAGGGACAATGGTCAGGCCACCGGAGGCAGCGGTGATGGCGGTGGCCTCTAGGCCACGGCCAGGCAGGCGTCGACGGCCTCCAGGCCGCGAGGGAACTTTGGCGGTGTTGGCAGCGGAGAGGTAAGAGGCAGGATCATAACACATGGCATGAAGATTTGGTGGTGGTGTGATGCCAGGCGGTAATTTTCAAACCTGAGTTTCCTGCAGTAGAGCAGTCCTGGTCTGAGTGTGTGTGAATGTGTGCAGAATTCAGCTGCTCATGCGCTTTCATGCAAACTGAGCAGATGCATTCCAGGGCACGGAGCTGGGACAGAGTCACCACTTACATACTTACAGGCCTAATTTTTTATTAAAAACTATGCGCATAAACGTACACATGTATGTCACACTGTAATGTTTCGGTCAGTCATACTTACCCTCAGCATCGCTAGGATCCCTTTGTGGCATGGACGCCACCATCAGATGCCTCCAAAATTGCGCCTTCAACTAGGCACACACACTTCCCCCACTTATCAAGGCCCTGCAGTGACAAAGACTTCAGAGGCACCCTTTGATGATGTTGGCAAGGCTGGGTATTTAAACCCCAGCCACGCTCTGAGTCTTCCTGCCTTTGTTACCTTGTGCCTTGTATTTTGTCGGTCTTGTTGAATTCCTTGGCTGTTGTGCTCCTTGCCTAGCCTTGTCCTTGTTATGTTTGCTGGCTCGCAGGCTGCCCTCACAGGCTGGCTTCACTTACCCCTCGCTATCATGCCGGGGAACGCAGCCACTCTGAGTGGTCAGGGAGACCCTGCCGACAGGCCCTATGGCAGGACGTCGCTGACGGGACTCTGCGATCTGTCGCCGCTGCTCCAACTCCCCTCTAGCACGCAGAACTCAGCCTTTCTTAATGGGTCCAGAGTGGGAAATCTCCCCTGGTGGCTACCGATGATGTCAGGCCCTTGACCCTATAAAGGACCTCCCTCGACACTCACACTTCGCCTCAGCAATGGGTCAGCAACCTCCAGTTAGGGTGAGTTGCTGCTTTGGTGCCTTTCCTTGCCTTCCTCGTCTTCAGCCTCATCCAGCCTTGCCTTCCCTTGGACTGATCTCCAGTACCGACCATGGCCTGTGACCCGACCATCCTTGTCTACAGCCAGCCAAGACCATGGCTTGCCCTTGGAACTTCTCATCAGTCTGTCACCTAAGACCTGCCGGCCCCCTGAACCCAGAGACTCAACCCACGAGGTAAAGGCGAAGATCCAGCTCAGTCTGCACCGTGCTCTCCCCCAGCTGGCAGTGAGGCCCTACTGGGTCTTCCCAGCAGGTAGTGCCAGCCTCACTCCAACACAAGGATCCACAGCCCTGATCCTCCTGGTCCTCTGTTTGCCTCGCCCTTGCCTCCTTCTCCTTTCAGTCTCAGCCTGAATTCCCAGTACTGACGGTTTGCTTGGATCCCTGACTATGTTCCTGCTCGCTGTTTGCCCTGACCTTTGACCTGGACCTCGCCTGCCCGCCACCAGCCCTGACCGCCGTCTTTACAGGACGCTCAGCTAAGCCCTGCCATCCCCTGGAACCCAAAGACTCAGCCTGCAGGAAACGGGGCTGGTATAGGTGTAGGCCCAGCTGCTGTCCCTGTAAGAGCGAGACCTCCAGCTGTTGGCGTGGGCCTAGCAGGTTCACCGGCTAGGCTGTGTCACCCACGCCACAGCCCAAGGGCCCACATCTGTGACACACACCTTCCAGGGGGGGGTGAGAGGGTAACTTTAGGCAAGTGAACGTGTGCACATATGGAGCCAATTTTCCGAGTACACTCAGAGCGAGCTTACATGTGTTAAGTTTGCTTTCAAAATACTCGGTACAGTCTGCCTGTATGAGGGTCTGCTGTGTGGGCTGTTGCATGGGGATATCTACTTGGGCACATGAGCCAGAGAAGAACAGCACAGTTAGGTAGCCATGTTGCTGAAGGACTTGGTGGGCCCTGGCAGAGATCGGAAAGGAATGCTCTGGATGCACAGGGCCTAACAGAAAAAGCTGATTTACCTGTGCACCATCAGGAGAAACGAGGCTGATATTCAAACTGAAATGCAGCCCGATCACCAAAGACAAATTCTTCACCAACTTTGCTTTTGATGAGGATCTCGCCTTAGTTTCATAGGTGCCCAGGAAGCAGTAGTGTGGCTTATCAACGCTGCCCTCTGGCCTGACATCAGTTAGATAGGAAATAAAAAAACTCTTTATCATTACGGACTATAACAAAAACCAAGGATGGGGGTGGAGAAAAGCCGAGTCGCTTAGTATGCATAACTATTTACATATGCAAAACAAGCAGGTGGCCCGTGATAATGTTTTTCAATTTGATGGATGTTGCTACTATTGCCAGTTTTGTTGTCTGAATGAGAACCCATCCTGCTCGGAAAGGCAGTAGGGAGAGCAGTTGATTGATGGATTGATCAAACAAAGAGCAGAAAATAACGATAGCTGGCAGGCCGACCAGAATTTCATTGAATGCACTGGACTACAAAATCCCAGTGTCCAACACTGCACGTGCTGAGGAAAAAAGGGCGCAATGTGCTGTCTGTCCCTCATATAAACAAGAGCCGAGGACTCAGAAAGGTTTGTGTGTGGAGAGCACACGACTACCATAAAGCTACGTTGTAATTGTGCTCTGCAGCAAAACTCACGCTGATGCGTGCATCTTATTATTTAATGCTGTCTGTCCAAGTCACTGAAAAAGAAAAATGTAATTCTCAGAAAAAGAGATTTTTTCCTCTAGTTTTATAAAATAAGGTTTGTTTTTTTTTAAACTAAATTAAAAGCTTAATTACTATTAACATAATTTATCATGTATTTTGAGAGTTATATTATTTATAATGCCTTTCTGATTTGGGTTCCAAAAGGACCCCAGAATTGCACCTGTGGGGCAATGGTAGTAACCCATTTTCTCCCAGTGTCCTCTTGTGGTTCAGCTTCCATTACGGTGTGATCCACGCCATGTGTCACAGACTGAGGCTGAAGCCCCAGGGAGCTGCTCCTCAGAGTTAGAAAGTGCCGTGTGTGAGAATGGCAGGTAAGGACCATGCAGGCCATTCGTCCTGTGCAACTGAATTTCTGCTGCAGTGCAGTTCATGGTCAGCTCCTCGCTAACCCAGGCTTTCTGTCACAGACTGAGGCTGAAGCCCCAGGGAGCTGCTCCTCAGAGTTAGAAAGTGCTGTGTGTGAGAATGGCAGGTAAGGACCATGCAGGCCATTCGTCCTGTGCAATTGAATTTCTGTTGCAGTGCAGTTCATGGTCAGCTCCTCGCCTATCCCAGGCTTTCTGTCACAGACTGAGGCTGAAGCTCCAGTGACCTGCTCCTCAGCGTTAGAAAGTGCCGTGCGTGAGAATGGCAGGCAAGGACCATGCAGGCCATTCGTCCTGTGCAACTGAATTTCTGCTGCAGTGCAGTTCATGGTCAGCTCCTCGCCTATCCCAGGCTTTCTGTCACAGACTGAGGCTGAAGCTCCAGTGATCTGCTCCTCAGAGTCAGAAAGTGTCGTGCGTGAGAATGGCAGGTAAGGACCATGCAGGCCATTCGTCCTGTGCAATTGAATTTCTGCTGCAGTGCAGTTCATGGTCAGCTCCTCGCCTATCCCAGGCTTTCTGTCACAGACTGAGGCTGAAGCCCCAGGGAGCTGCTCCTCAGAGTTAGTGAGAATGGCAGGTAAGGACCATGCAGGCCATTCGTCCTGTGCAATTGAATTTCTGCTGCAGTGCAGTTCATGGTCAGCTCCTCGCCTATCCCAGGCTTTCTGTCACAGACTGAGGCTGAAGCCCCAGGAAGCTGCTCCTCAGAGTTAGAAAGTGCTGTGCGTGAGAATGGCAGGTAAGGACCATGCAGGCCATTCGTCCTGTGCAATTGAATTTCTGCTGCAGTGCAGTTCATGGTCAGCTCCTCGCCTATCCCAGGCTTTCTGTCACAGACTGAGGCTGAAGCCCCAGGGAGCTGCTCCTCAGAGTTAGAAAGTGCTGTGCGTGAGAATGGCAGGTAAGGACCATGCAGGCCATTCGTCCTGTGCAATTGAATTTCTGCTGCAGTGCAGTTCATGGTCAGCTCCTCGCCTATCCCAGGCTTTCTGTCACAGACTGAGGCTGAAGCCCCAGGGAGCTGCTCCTCAGAGTTAGTGAGAATGGCAGGTAAGGACCATGCAGGCCATTCGTCCTGTGCAATTGAATTTCTGCTGCAGTGCAGTTCATCCCAGGCTTTCTGGAATTCTGTTACCTCCTTCACAGGCATCCACCGCCCTTTCCGTGAAGAAGTGCTAACGCTGTGTTTTTATGTCTGAATCATGATTTATGGGTTTATTTGTTGATTTATACTGTCGCTTGTACTTACATGCTGTTGATGTTTCTTGGCGTAGGCGGAATATAAGTCACTGTAAATAAAAGAAATATTTCCCGCTGTTCCTCCCGCGTCCAGCCCCTTTCCTCCTCCTGTCAGACCTTCTCCCTTCTATATCCCCGATTTATGCCTCTGGGGAACCTGAATAACTCCCTTTCTCTTCCTCCCGGCTCTCTCTTTCCACAGGATCAGCGCACAAGCTGATCTTGCACTCTTGAGAGAAAATCAAAGTCCTTTTATTTACAGTTTAGTTTGGCAAGACTTTTGAAACGCCTTCTGCTTAAATCTTGTGAAGGTTATTGACTTTTTCCAACAATGCTAAACCCTCAGGGCCCCTGGGACAGAATATCTCACGCACAAAAAATCACTGCGCCGTTTTATTCTCAACAAGAAATAGGAGCTGGGGGGAGGGGCCGTGCCCAGTGTCTCTCTGGCGAGCAGCAGCACCTCCCTGGAGTCCTAACCATCGGGCAGTGATGAGCACGGGTACAGGGGCACTGCAGCCACTGGGCTAACATCAGTGCCAAGCCCAGCCCTGGTTCCAACTGAGCCGCAAGTACAAAAGTAGCAGGAAGGAACAGCTGCGACAGAAATGAAAAGAAGCAAAAGGGAACAGAGTCATTTGTAAAAAGTGCAGCTCTCGCTATTATCAGTGCTGACCGTGAGCATCCCTGAGAAAATCGCTGCCGTTTGTAGAAAGCAATAACGTCCTTAATACGCAGGTTCCAGGGTATCAGTGCAGAGTACCAGGAAAGGTCACTACGATTATTCCACCAAGTAATCAGCAGCCTTTGCTCTGCTCTTCCTCAGGGCTGTGAAACGCTGTCGAAGGCCACGTCCCGCTGCTCTTATTCCCTTCCCATATTTTAGTGCTTTGTGCAGTTGGCCTTACAGTGCAGCATAACGAAAGTCTCCTTATCGGTTTTCAGCGTCAGCAATATAATTCGCACAGCACGCGCCCAACCTACAGGAGAGGAGCACCACGAAACCGTGGCCTTTACTGCACTGCTTATGCAATTCACATCCACTTCAGGGCCTGCTTCTGACAGAGGTGAGTGGGGAAACGAATCTCCCCCTCCTGATGCAAGCAGTGCAGGTGTCTGCTGTACCCGAGGCTGCGGCTGGAGCAGAGTCCCTGGTGGCAGCCAAATTCTGCAAAGCTCGCCCCAAGCAAAGCAAGTCAGTCACGTCTGATAGTCAATGGGCCACCAGCCAAAGAAGATTTGTGATGACAGGAAGAGAGGGATGTCCTCCCCGTCCCGGGCCTTCCTGGCTCACTCAGACTCACCCCTGTCCCGCCTGCCCCCGTACTCCTGCGTAGCTCGCTGGCGCGTGCAAATCCTGTTCTTCTGCAGCAGTAACTGGAGATGCATCACTTGGTTGCGACAAACTGCTTTCTATGTAATGCTGTACACCAGGACTTTCAGGAGCTTATCTAATGGAATTTAAACACGTTTGGGGGAGACAGGGAGGGGAAAGGCCTGAACAGGGTTGACAGGCTGGTAAGAGACAATGCGGGGAGAGCAGGGAGGTGGCTGGGGTTGGTTTACGTGCGAGGATTAATATTCTTTTCTACTCCAAACAGCAGAAAAGCAGAGGGGATGAGACCTGGTGGCATCCATTGAATGATACCACCTGCACCGATCCCGGCCGTTACTTTCACAAACAGCATGCGAACCTCCCCCCCCTATGTCAGGGCCACAGCTGGGAATGCAGATCTCTGCAAAGAGGAGCCTTGTCCCTCTCTGGAATCCAGTGCTGACCTCCAGTCCTGGAGCCGTCCCGTTCCAAAGCCCAGGATTTATGGCCTGTGGGAAGGATGCAGATTTCTGTAACTAATAAACCCGCTGCACTCAGTCAGAGCACATGACACGGAAACAGAGGGGTTTAGCAGAGACTTTGGAAAGCAGGCTGCAGAGTACAAAATATTTAATTCCTCTAACGGTGGCCGGTGTCCTGTCTCCCAACGCCTCACAAGTCAGGTGCTGCCGCTTAATGCGAGTTCTGAATTGCATCTTCAGGGCCACAGGGGAGGTCTGTGAGTGTGCAGGGAAGAAAAGGCCCATAGGGATTGTGCTACTGTCTGGCCTCCGTGCCAGGACGCTGGGGCAGCTCCCCCATGATCCGCAGGAGCACATACACCTGTGCATTTTAGTTATACTCCCCATCCGAGGGCTTCAGATGCTATAAAACACCTCCCCGGCTCCCCAGACAGTCTTGCTCTTAGCGGCTCTCCCGGTCTTGAGGAATAAGAAGTGTTTAGAAAGCCCCTCCCGGCAGGCGTAAATGGGATCCTACTTTTTCTCTGGGTCAGGGCAGCGTGGACTTGCATACAGGTTCTCAGCTGATGGACCTTAGCCAACACGAGGCCAGGAAAGTCGGAGGTTAGTCTTCAGGATGCTGGACCTCCTGGAGGAGACTGCAGCAGCCTCCATAACCAAACGTCTGAGTAAAGCGCCATGCGTTCAAGCTGCCCGTCTGCGTGCACCGGGACAGGTCATCGCACTCGCCCAGGAAGTGAGCTGCATCCCCTGTGGCCCACCTTATCTTGGCTGTCCCCGGCTGGATGCATTTAGGGGGTAATTCTGTGGCACTGCACGTACGTTAGCCGGGAAACACGCGTGTACATTGCAGCAATGTTGAACGTGGACCTACGCGCAGAGAATTACTCTTCCTATTCGGGATCTCGCTGAAGTCAGTCCCGCTCAGCTGGGCACAGAGAATGGGGCTCGTTCTGCAAACCGCGATCCATCAATCAAACGCTCGGCGGCCGAGGGGGAGAAGTCTCTGTGGCGCGGTGATTTACATTCCCGGCAGCTTTCAATATTTCTTACGTCTCCCGATGTGCGTGGTTTATGCTTTTAACTTTCGGCTGCATGAAGAGAGGGAATAAGCGACGTCAACGCTGAATTATAATAATTCAGGTAGGAGAAAATTAAAGATCTACAGCCCTAAAACTACCTCAGCAGGGCAGGAAGCAGCTTCTTGAGCTGCAAACGGCCAAGGTGTTTCCACAGCCATGGGATAAGAAAAATGCCCCTAAGCCGAGAGTCTCTAAGAGGGCAAAGCCAGTGCTGAGCTCTGTAGGACGAAGCCCCCGAGAAACCACTGAGAGGCTGCGGAAGAGAGCGAGGTCAGCTGCGAGGGGGCAGGGACAGGTGGGGAAAATCTGCCTTTGGTGGGAGGGGAGGCAGGCAGCTGGGAGCCTTCTGTTCTAAATTCTGACCCCTCTGTGACTTCTGACCCCTCCATAGACAAGCAACGTCTCTCCAATCTGAGGCACTTCAGACAGATTGGCCTGCAATAGAGGCAGGGCTTATAAATCTACCTCGTGCATTCTCATTGTGCAGATCCTGAACACCCCACCTGTTTGTGGGACTCCAGGCCAGGGACCCTGACGCTCTGCCTCAGTAACTTCACTCAGCTTGGCCAAAGGGCCCCTTCTGGTATTAGGGCCGCAGGCAATTGCCCTGCTTGCAACTCCCCCCCCCCCCCAAAAAAAAAAAGGGAGCACCGACTGCTTGGAGAGGTTTTAGGATCTGACAGGTATTTCCAAGTAGGGACATGCACAGAAAAAAATGTTACTGGGGTTTTTTTCATTTCATTTTGGATTTCTAGTCATTTTTTGATATTTATTTCAGTTTGTTCCATTTACTTGAAACAAAATGAACACCAAAGCCAAGAAATAAACAAAAATTAAAAAAAGGAGTAGCAGAGCCAAGTACCTCCAGCCCCCACCGCCAGCCCCTCCAACCAGTGCCGCTAAAATAAAAAAATGTAAATGGTCTCCATGGGGCCTTCCCAGACTCATCTTATCCCAGCCGTGGGTTGCAAGAGGTTGATCTGCAGTTGCTCCTGCTCCATCAGAATCCTGCTTTCAGAATGGCACCGGCCGGTCCAGAACACAACAGAATGGCGCCAGGAACGATTCGTTTCAAAATGGCACCGGCCGGTCCAGAACACAACAGAATGGCGCCAGGAACGATTCGTTTCAAAATGGCACCGGCCGGTCCAGAACACAACAGAATGGCGCCAGGAACGATTCGTTTCAGAATGGCACCGGCCGGTCCAGAACACAACAGAATGGCGCCAGGAACGATTCGTTTCAAAATGGCACCGGCCGGTCCAGAACACAACAGAATGGCGCCAGGAACGATTCGTTTCAGAATGGCACCGGCCGGTCCAGAACACAACAGAATGGCGCCAGGAACGATTCGTTTCAAAATGGCACCGGCCGGTCCAGAACACGACAGAATGGCGCCAGGAACGATTCGTTTCAGAATGGCACCGGCCGGTCCAGAACACGACAGAATGGCGCCAGGAACGATTCGTTTCAAAATGAATGCACGCTCCTCCTTCAAGTGGCCTGGACTGACCACTGCTGGAGACGGGATGCTGGGCTCGATGGATCTTGGTCCATCTCAGCAGGGCCCTTCTTATGTTCTGACATTTTTCTATTGCTTGGAGGCTGTGGAAGGGAGCCCCTCTGTGGACCTTTCTATGGAAAGCAGAACTCACTGGAACCCAAGCTCCTAAGGGGCCCGTTAGTTTTACTGCTTGCGGGATAGCCATGTGAGCAGCTGCATTCCTCCAAACGCCGCCAGTGGAACAGTACTGCTTCCTGCGTTAGGGAAATGCCGCCGCTCCTGCCCTGCTCATAGGCGGGCGCCAAGCTTTGAAAACCCCAGAGCGGGAATCCATGCTCTTGGCACCTCCCGATGACATCACACAGCCGGGTATTGCCTCAGCAAACAGCTCTCTTGCCTTGCCTTCATGCAAGGTCTTCAGTCTGCGTCCTGCTCTGTCTCCTGCCTCCCTCTGCTTTTCAACCGTAGCCTGCTCTTTGGATCTCATCCTAGTTACAGACTCCTGGATCTTATCCTAGCCTGGTCCATGTGCTCTGCCCACGAGGTTGTGTCAATTGTGCCAAGGCAAGAGGGACTCACACGACATTCGCAACAGGGCCTTTATACCGAACATTAATGTTAATGATATTAATTAAACACCTACTTTTGTGATGAATGGATGGTGAAGCAGCATTAATGTGCGTTAATACGTTTATGTTAAAAGTAAGGCAGATTTTTTTCTATTAACATGGATGTTTGTGTGCGAATTTAACTACACTGATTAATATGCAAAATTAAAAGTAACACATTTTGCATTAATATGTTTGTGCATAGACATCTGTTAAACGCAAAGACATAACTAAAGCTTTAGAGGTGTAGACTAAGTGTTTGCGATAGCACAGAATGATAATGTGCATGTAAGCAGCGCTTTCAACAAGCCATTGACCACAAGCATTGCGCCCTTTAGTGAATCATGCATTAGCCATGCTGCTGACCTGCACATTTAATGCATTTGATACAGCACATTAGGACCAAGGTGTCGAAATGGTGCACGCTCTCTGCCTCTTTTTCAGGACACGTGGGTTTTGGCTGCCTGTGCCTTACCTTTTACCTACCGCTCCCTGCCCACCTGGCCCCTGTCTGCCCCCTGCCCTTTCAGGGATTGTGAATATAAAAAGGCATTGGATCTTAATGCTACGGAGGGTGGAAAGCTCGCTTGGTGGAGCTGCTGGTTTCAGATAAGAATATGAGCTGCAACTCCTCGGTGAATTATACCACCAAATGTCTCCAACTGTGCCTTTCAGCTCCAGGTAACAAAGCAGAAAACTAACAGGCCTTTGTTCTGACTTACACGCTAGCGTCTTTCATCAAATTGCTGCTGATGTGAAACCTTGAGCTCTCGGCTTCAGGCTGCAGGCCCATTGTGGCTCCCCCCCCCATGGCTCGTGAAAGGTTAGACCTAAGCCGTGTGTTTGCATTCATCTGTGTTTTCACATTCCCGGTGGACAGCGTCTGTGGAAGGCGTCTGAAACGCACAGATCCCCCTTGGTGCACAAATAAGAGCTTTGTCCAATGAGGTCTTTCTCCAGTTCCCCTCCATATTGATCTGATGAGGAAGGGAGCGGAGCCCCTGAAAGCGAGGTACAGATGTAATAAGTCAATACAACAAGCTACAACTTGTTATGTCAAGCTTCACGTCCCAGTGGTAAGTGAGAGGTGGCCATGCTGCGGACCCCTCCCTGCACTTTCACTCCTGTGCTCCAGCTGAAGTTCGAGGGTTTTTAGCCATCATTTCTGCCTTCTGCCTTTCAGCTTTCCATTGATTCGGAGAAGACGCCATCCCTAAGCGGTCAGCAGGGTGGGGGGTTCTTGCAGCCTTTGTTCGTCTTGGGCCACTGATGATCACTGCAAGCTGGCTGACCTTTCATCTGGTCCCTGGGTGCTCTCCAGCAGCTCGAACGCCACTGCAAGCTGCGGGGCATCGGACTCGTTATGGGACGTCACGTCTGTTGCGGTCCCGGTGGCAGCACTTTCGACCGGGGCCTTACCTTTTCTTCCGGGGTCCCGGGGTCAGGAGCTCTGCTCCGGTTTGCCGCTCCTCGGGCCTGATTCCCGGCGGCAACCTCTGTGCTCGGGCGGGGCCGGCGCGGCCTGTTCGGTGGCGGCGTCTCCACGAGGGAGACGCTGCTGAGTTGCTGAGCTCAGCCCCTCCCCTCCTAGGTGTGTGCGAGGAGGGTGAATTTAAAGGGCTTTTCCCGCCAGACCGCGGGCCGCCCCTTTCAGTGATGTCAGACGTCAGCAGATACTTAAGGCCGGCGTCTGCTTCTGTCAAATGCCTTGCAACGAGGTTACCTACCAGTGCTTAGTTGCTGTGTGCTCCGGGCGCTTGCCTGCTTCCTCGCTGGTATCTTGTTCCTGTTGTTCCAGTTCCAGCTCGGTTCTTCCTCTCCTGTTCCAGCACCCGCTTCAGGTCCAGTCCCGGTCCTTCGCCTTCGAGTTCTTGTTTCTGCTTTTGTTCCGGTTCCGGATCTTCCCTGCCTGTCCTGGTATTGCTTCTCTGGTTCCGACTTCAGCCTGCCTCCGACTCTTCGTGTTAGCCGCCTGCCTCGACCTTGGATCGTCTCTACTGGTTTCGCTGATCGCCTAAGTCCCAGCGGTCTGGGCTCCTCCCGGGGGAGTCTCGGGCATCCAGGGTGAAGTCATCTTCTTCGGTCACCTAAGTCCCAGGGGCTCGGATCCTCAAGGGCTTCTCCCGGGGCGATCCCGGCTTCTAGGGTGAAGGTCTTTCTCCTTGCTCTGCCAAGTATCCGCCTCCCGGCCTGTGTTCCCTCCACGGAGACTTCACTTCTCACCATCTACTCTCTGCGTCAGGCCGGCCCAAGGGCCCACCAAAACACTCACAACAATGTCTGCAGGCCGTGGTATTCTAAGGCCCCGGGTCTCAGCTACCTCGGAGCGCCTTTCCACCCAGCATTGCTTCAGCTGGCACGGCTGATCTCTGGCTTTCCCTTGGCTTCCTGTGCTTCAGTCTTTGCCTCCACTGAGCAAATGATCCACAAATCCACTGATACCTCAGTCCTGTCCCCGTCCCTCCTTAGGTCTCACCTCACAGGGCTATGGCCGCAGGTTGTGTGTGTAGCAGTTGGCTCGTTGGCTGAAACCGGGGAGCCCCAGTGCCGGGGTTCATCTGACAGGAGGGGGGCTGGGGGGGGGGGTAGGATTGTCTCCTGGGCCCTTGGTGCAGCTGTGGGGGAACTCCTGCTTCTCCCTCGCTCTCTGCTCGGAGGTAACACTGCCGAGATCTTCACAAAGGACGAAACTGCAGCAACCAAGGAAGCAGAGGGTGATGTTCACACGTAGGTGACTTAAAGTTTAAGAAAAGGGAATGCAAACCGAAAATTAGGAAGAGCTTGAAGAAAATCGTCCTGAAAAAAAAACAACAAGCAGTCTCTTTGTCCACGGTAAATCCCCCTAATTCTTCTTCTCCCGGCTGAACCGGTGTCCAACGCTCAAGAATCCCTTCCCCCTCGCCGCTTCAGCATAACGTAAGAGCTGGAGAGGTGAAAATCCAACCAAAACCCAGCAACCTCCCACCTCTGCGGTCAGCTGGTCACAAAGGTGAAAGGTCAAGAAGCGAGCTTTCTGGACAGGGAGACCCGGGAGGGTTGCGCTTCTCTCAGACTTCCAAGCTTCCAAAAAGTCCCATCCTCTCAGAGTCTCCGAAACTGCAATGTCCTCTCCTCCGAGCCGGGGACGATCTGCTGGGAGCGCGCTCACAGGGCACTTTATACTCCCAGCCACAACCCCACAAAAAGGTGGGGTAAAGGAAAGGGCAAAGCCCCTCCCATGTACAGGACAGGGAGAACCATTACAGGCCGATACGGTAAAGTTCACGGGAGAGCGATTCAGAAAAAAATATTATTCAAATTAGGGCCTGCGGTAAAAAGAGGCGCTAGGGACAGTAGCGCGTTCCTAGCGCCTCCTTTTGGACAGGAGCGGCAGCTGTCAGCAGGTTTGACAGCCGACGCTCAATTTTGCCAGCGTCGGTTCTCGAGCCCGCTGACAGCCATGGGTTTGGAAACCGAACGCCGGCAAAATTGAGCGTCCGGTTTTCAACTCGCGAGCCGCAGGCCGATTTAAAATTTTTTTTTAAAATTAATTTTTAACTTTTGAAACCTCGACTTGGCTGTACATTTTACTTAGTGAATGGCGCGGGAATAGCTAATAGGGCCATTGACGTGCATTTGCATGTTGCGGGCCCTATTAGGTTCGGGGGGGTTGGACGCGCGTTTTTGACGCGCTATTACCCCTTACTGAATAAGGGGCAAAGCTAGCGCGGTGAAAACGCGAGTCCAAACGTGGGTTAACAGTGCGCTCCAGCCTGAGAGGCAGAGCCGGCTCACGCGTGCTGTCTGTCTGTCTGCATCCTCCAGAGCTGGACACACGTCTCCAGGGCCTCCTCCCGGCCTCTTCCTCCCTCATGAGGTCGCAATATCCCGCTCCGATTGTTCCTCCGCCCTTCCGCCTGGCCTGCAAACTTTTCAGGGCTTGCTGCAGTAACTTCAGAATGGAAAAGAGAAGTCTGATTTGCAGTCTGAAAGAAGCAAGAAAAACAGGACCCTTACCACATTCTGTGGCACATAAAGTCGTGCGGGGGTGGCTGTGCTGGCCCCACTTCAGTGCACAGAAGTGAAAGTCAATAAACACGAAAGGTGGCATCAGGTGAGCCCTTTCCACTGGATTAACTAAACTTAATCCATTTCTTGAAGTGTCTGGGGCGCCAACATGCCCTTCCCCAGGCCCCACAGATTCATACTGCGACGAGCTATCCGTGCACAGAGCAAGCACGCCGGACCCGGCCGACTCTGTACGCAAACTTTCTCAGCTGAAAAGAGGAGAGCCGAGGGGAAGGCATCCACGTACAGTCAGCAAGTGCCTCGGCTTTCATCCAGCAGGCAGTAAGTCCGATTCCGAATGCAAACAATCATTCTGTGCACCCTTAGGCTGGCCCGGAATGCCGTTTGTTAGAATAAATATTATTATGCCATTTAATATTGTTTACCAGGCCTATTACTTATTTTGCTTTTGCTGTGTAATGGATCCATCACTTCCACTTGGCGCTGGCTCGCAGTTGCCATAACAACTTAGTACAAGTCTCCTCTGATGTCATTTTTTTCTCACACCATTTCCACCTTTGGTAACATCAGGAGACAGTTTTGGGGCCGTCCTGTCAGCACTGCTTCTTCTTTTGAAGCAGATTTGATGCTGAAAGCAGCTGCGGGGCTTTTTTTTTCTTTGAATGGGACATGAGAGGGCCTTGATAAATAAATACAAGACAGTGGGGGGAGGGGCAGGCTCTTGCTTGGTGCTTTAACAGGGCTCATCTCCCGGCACACGGAAGCAGGAAGAAGTCATCACAACTCACACCTTCACTGTACTCCACAGCATCGTAGCCAAGCGAGCAGTGTCTGGGGTGGAATTAAGTGCTGAACGCACTGCACCGCTGCACCACATAAGCGGCTTGGAGAGGGACTGATCCCAGGGAAGCAGAAGAGCTGGTGGCCAGATGGGCTAAGGGACTTCCCCTATTATTGTCACAGCAAAAAAGGTGCCCCAGTTCGTGAGCTTCCAGTCCTACGTATCTGACCGCCTTTTCCCCAATGCTCAGTTCATCCCGGTCCCCCGCTCGGTCCCGTCGCCTCACCCAGCGGACAGCCGCCGTGGATAGGCGCGCACTGGCTCTGCACTGCAGGCGGCAGAGCAGTGCCCGAGAGTCATGGGGGGAGGGGGGGGGGGTTCCTGGAAAGCTGATCCGCTGGGTGAGGCGTCAGGGGCCAGGCTGGGAATTCGCTGATCCAAGTGGCTTCTCTGCTCAGAGGTTCTGCAAACACTCAGCTCCCGTTTTGTGTCTACGAGGAACCAGGCCCGGGCCACGACGCCGCTGGGTACAGAAGACATTTCCTCTGTGCTTCCACCAGGGGGCGGTGCGTGTATGCTCAGGGAACGCCGACAGTTTGCAGAGTGCATGAGGGGCCCGATTTAAGAACTGGGCAACGTTAGCCTGGAAAAAAAAGCCTGTCCGAAGCTTGGGCGTGCTCCGTTAGGCGTCCAACGTGTGCGCGCAAAGGGTGCTGTTGAAACGGCAGAGCTTTAAGCTTCCTGCCACTTGGGGAAGAAACCACAGAAAGTGTGCAGAAGGCGCCGTGGGGCTTTTAATAAGGGTGCTGAGATGGCTCCAGGTCATCAGGGTTGGGCTGTGCCAGGCGTGGTTTTCTCCCACGGCATGCTGGGATTTGTAGTGCTGATTTTCTTAGGGACAGCACAGGCTCAACCTGTCCCTGAGCAGCTGGAAACATCTGGGGACACTGCTTTTGAAGGCAGTTCCCAGCATTGCACGGAAGAACTCAGGAGGAGCTGATCTTCTCTGATTTTCTGTACAAACAGCAGGGGCTGTGACCACAACAGCAGCTCACGCTGTGCTCTGGCCCAGCAAAACTCGGGAAATTATCCACAAACAGCAATTCAGATACCAAGCAAAAGCAAGCTACCTACAGTCTAAATCTTCACAGACACCATTTACAGACTCAGGTAATTTTTTGTAGAGAGTGCATTTCATTTTGTAACTACGCCAGCTCAAGAAATTGGATTCCATTAGGCCAGAAATAGGAAAATCTATTACGGCTGATGGGTGCTAGAGCAGAGTAAAATGAGACAACATTTACAAACTGTTAGGGACATGACTGGTGACAGTCAGTGCATCCAAATATGTGTATGTATCTGTAAATTTGTGTGTGTGATTGAAAAAGTGTATATGTGTGTGTTCTTGAATGTGTGTGTATGTGTGTATGACAGAGAAAGCACGTGTATGTGCAAGTATGTTCCTGTATATGTGTGTGTGAGAGAGAGAGAAAGCACATGTATATGTATGTTCCTGTATATGTGTGTGTGTGAGAGGAAGCACATATGTGTATGTTCCTGTATATGTGCGTGTGTGTGTGTGAGAGAAAGCACATGTATGTGTATGTTCCTGTATATGTGTGTGTGAGAGAGAAAGCACATGTATGTGTATGTGGGAGAAAGCATATGTATGTGTATGTTCCTGTATATGTGTGTGTGAGAGAGAGAGAAAGCACATGTATGTGTATGTTCCTGTATATGTGTGTGTGTGTGTGTATGTGTGTGAGAGGAAGCAGATGTATGTGTATGTTCCTGTATATGTGTGTGAGAGGAAGCACATGTATGTGTATGCTCCTGTATATATGTGTATGTGTGTGAGAAGAAGCACATGTATGTGTATGTTCCTGTATATATGTGTGTGTGAGAGAGAAAGCACATGTATGTGTATGTTCCTGTATATGTATGTGTATGTGTGTGAGAGGAAGCACATGCATGTGTATGCTCCTGTATATGTGTGTATGTATGTGAGAGGAAGCACATGTATGTGTATGTTCCTGTATATGTGTGTATGTGTATGTATGTGAGAGGAAGCACATGTATGTGTATGTTCCTGTGTATGTGTGTGAGAGGAAGCACATGTATGTGTATGCTCCTGTATATGTGTGTATGTGTATGTATGTGAGAGGAAGCACATGTATGTATATGTTCCTGTATATGTGTGTATGTGTGTGAGGAAGCACATGTATGTATATGTTCCTGTATATGTGTGTATGTGTGTGAGGAAGCACATGTATGTGTGTGCTCCTGTGTATGTGTGTGAGAGGAAGCACATGTATGTGTATGCTCCTGTGTATGTATGTGAGAGGAAGCACATGTATGTGTATGCTCCTGTATGTGTGTGTGTGTGAGAGAAAGCACATGTATGTGTATGTTCCTGTGTGTGTGAGAGAGAAAGTACATGTATGTGTATGATCCTGTATATGTGTGTGTGTGTGAGAGGAAGCACATGTATGTGTATGCTCCTGTATATGTGTGTGTGTGTGTGTGTATGTGTGTGAGAGGAAGCACATGTATGTGTGAGTGAGTGAATGCGTTTGGGTGTTTGCTCTTTGAACTGCACGCAGATGGAATATCTTTGCTCGGAGGCTGGGACTGCCACCCGTGGGTGCAAAGTGTGGAGTCTGAGCCTGCAGGAGCTTCCACTGGAAGGAAACCTGCATCAGCACTGTGGCTCCGGCCCCTGGGAGAGGCAACAGTGGTGACAGCGTGACCCGCCCTGGCCTGAAGTGTGGCCACAGGAAGTCACAACCTGGCACCGCCATGCCGCTCGGAAAAGCTTCGGTACCTTTCCCTTTCTTGTTCAGAAAATGACAGAGGAGGCGCTAACAGGTGATGGCAGTGCTTTGTGGAAAAGTTATTGGAAAGGCCAGACAATGTACCTGAAGGTTAATTCCCATATCCAGCACTCAGAGTGCGACCTTGAACATTGTCACTTAACTTCTCTACGCCCTGACCACGAGCGTTCCCTGTCTGAATTATACTGTACACCACTCGTGAATGTCCAGCCCAGCTACAGATCAGACAAGAGGCTCCACCTTTTCCTGCTTCCTTCCTCAAAAATGAGCTAAGAATTCTGGTTGTTGAGTTTGTGCATTCGAACATGGAAAAATAAGGGCCAGCACTGGCAAACAAGATGTAGGCCAGACCTTGTTTATGGCACTGCCTCAATATATCTGTGACGAGCTCCCTAATTTCTGATTTTAAAAGTGTTGTCCCCGCAAAAATGGTCACTATAGACCAGTGAGCCTAACTTCAGTGCCGGGAAAAATAGTGGAAACTATCCTCAAGATCAAAATTGTAGAGCATATAGAAAGACATGATTTAATGGGACACAGTCAACATGGATTTACCCAAGGGAAGTCTTGCCTAACAAACCTGCTTCATTTTTTTGAAGGGGTTAATAAACATGTGGATAAAGGTGAACCGGTAGATGTAGTGTATTTGGATTTTCAGAAGGCGTTTGACAAAGTCCCTCATGAGAGGCTTCTACGAAAACTAAAAAGTCATGGGATAGGAGGCGATGTCCTTTCGTGGATTACAAACTGGTTAAAAGACAGGAAACAGAGAGTAGGACTAAATGGTCAATTTTCTCAGTGGAAAAGGGTAAACAGTGGAGTGCCTCAGGGATCTGTACTTGGACCGGTGCTTTTCAATATATATATCAATGATCTGGAAAGGAATACGATGAGTGACGTTATCAAATTTGCAGATGATACAAAATTATTCAGAGTAGTTAAATCACAAGCAGACTGTGATACATTACAGGAGGACCTTGCAAGACTGGAAGATTGGGCATCCAAATGGCAGATGAAATTTAATGTGGACAAGTGCAAGGTGTTGCATATAGGGAAAAATAACCCTAGCTGTAGTTACACGATGTTAGGTTCCATATTAGGAGCTACCACCCAAGAAAGAGATCTAGGCGTCATAGTAGATAATACATTGAAATCGTCAGCTCAGTGTGCTGCAGCAGTCAAAAAAGCAAATAAAATGTTAGGAATTATTAGGAAGGGAATGGTTAATAAAACGGAAAATGTCATAATGCCTCTGTATCGCTCCATGGTGAGACCACACCTTGAATACTGTGTACAATTCTGGTCGCCGTATCTCAAAAAAGATATAGTTGCAATGGAGAAAGTACAGAGAAGGGCAACCAAAATGATAAAGGGGATGGAACAGCTCCCCTATGAGGAAAGGCTGAAGAGGTTAGGGCTGTTCAGCTTGGAGAAGAGACGGCTGAGGGGGGATATCATAGAGGTCTTTAAGATCATGAGAGGTCTTGAACGAGTAGATGTGACTCGGTTATTTACACTTTCGAATAATAGAAGGACTAGGGGGCATTCCATGAAGTTAGCAAGTAGCACATTTAAGACTAATCAGAGAAAATTCTTTTTCACTCAACGCACAATAAATCTCTGGAATTTGTTGCCAGAGGATGTGGTTAGTGCAGTTAGTGTAGCTGGGTTCAAAAAAGGTTTGGATAAGTTCTTGGAAGAGAAGTCCATTAACTGCTATTAATCAAGTTTACTTAGGGAATAGTCACTGCTATTAATTGCATCAGTAGCATGGGATCTTCTAGGTGTTTGGGTAATTGCCAGGTTCTTGTGGCCTGGTTTGGCCTCTGTTGGAAACAGGATGCTGGGCTTGATGGACCCTTGGTCTGACCCAGCATGGCAATTTCTTATGTTCTTATGTTCTTATGCACATACTCGCCTATGCGGGCCTCGCTCTAGCACTGAGCATTTTAAGAAGCCGCAAAGTGCGTGCGTACAGACCCGTGCGCGCACCAAGAAGGAGGCGGGGCATGGGCCTTCCGGGGCGTGGCCAAGACTTACGAGTGTAAGCCTGCACGGTGCGCGTCGGCGTGTTATCCTCGTAGCTTTACTTCTGGTCCCGATGAGATCTCGAGTTTCAGGGCTTTTAGCACAGGGGGAGGGGTCGGGAACAAGTGGGAGGCTCGCAGGATGAAGAACTAGAGGGGTCTTGAAGACCTCGGTATGAACTGGGCAAACTGGTGGCCTACTTGGAAAAACTGATGTTTCCCTCGTGCGAGCAGATTTTAAAATCCGCCTGCGTTGGTGTGCAAAAGCCGCTGAAGCCCCAGCTGAAATACACGCGAGAGGGGGGTACTTTAAACGATACGCATGCACCGGTGAGGACAATTTAAAACTGCGACGTCTCTCTGCTCGCGCGCCAATACGTGCATGTGTGGCGCATGGCGCTTTCCTTTCAAAATTACCCTTAAGTCAGGTCAGCGCTTTCTCAAAGATGCAACCTTTGGAGTTTACAAAGAGCAAAGCATTTTCCCCGACATTTCCCACGTTCCGTTCAGTAAGCAGGGAAGACTGGAAGCGAAAGCTCACGCCTTTGGTGGCTCCTTCACCGGTGACGAGGAAGGGCAGGGAGCTGGTTATCTTTATCAGTAGCTTTGGACCTGCTAGTTTGAAGGGATTGTGTTAGCCCTCTTATTTAATTGGGTTGATACAGGGAAGGGAATCTTGTCCTAGCCAGCCCCTCGGTGAAAGAAGGACCTAGTTTGGGAGGGAGAGGATAATTTGTTTGCTATGAGGATTATTATATTGTATTTTACTTAACTGATTTTGCATTTGTATGCTTTTTATGTTTTGTTTTTGCAGTTAATGTATTGGACTTTGAATTTGTTGTAAGCTGCTTTTTGGCACTTTTGTAGGACGAAGAAGGTGGAATTTAATCGTAAAATAGAAATAGATATTTGTCAGTATGATGTGGCTTTGCAATGGATGTAGGTTGCAGGGATGAAGGAGATAACACTTTTATCGGAGGTTGGTTATGGTAGAGCTGAACTGGGCTGGCATACTTACCCTACATCAACCCAGTTAAAAAACGCATTTGTGTGTTAAAAGTCCCTCTACTTCCTCCCTCACTTGTATCAGCAACATTCAACAAAGTCCTCATGAATGACTTCTTAGGAAATTAAGAAGTCATGGGATAGGGGACAGAGTCCTACTCTGGACTACCAACTGGTTAAAAGATAGAAAACAGAGAGTAGGGCTAAATGGTAAATTTTCCCAATAGAGAAAGGTGAATAGTGGAGGCCCCAGGGATCTGATCTGGGACCACTAATTTTTAATACTTTTATGAACAATCGGGAAATGGGAACAAGTGAGGTGATCAAATTTTCCGATGACACAAAATTATTCAAAGTTGTTTAATCACAAGGAGATTGTGAGACATTGCACGAGGACCTTGCAAAATTGAGAAGTGTGTAAGGATAATTTTAGGACAGCCAGTTAGATTGATGAGTATGAATCAATATATTGCATGGGATTTGAGTGCAGGGATTGTACAAAGACATGACACTAACACCATTTGTTCCCTCATTTCTGACACCTTCGGGCAACAATGAGCTGATAAAGAGCGGGGATGGCCCCAAGGAACATTCCGGTATCCCTGGGAACATCAAAGGCAATGATATTTGGTATTTCTTTATCATCTGGGAAGATCAAATGCTAAAGATTAACCCAGATACCAGTGAGCTGATAATCAGTTATAACAATTGATTTCTTTTACCAAATGAGAGATCAAAGGACTGTACTGAAATGCCAATGAAGCACCTAACTTGCAGAGGGATATTTAAGACATAGCATTTGCTTATTTTAGCTGGATGAGCTGAACAGACCAGAGGTGTCTTTATCGGTATCCCCGGGCTCGTAAAGTCCTCCAGCTTTCCTATGAACACTGGCTTGTACAGACGAGGACGTATAAGGGAGGTATTCAGCTCTTCTGTTCTTTATTGTTCTTTGATTCATGCTCTATCTTTATTTCTGTCTGTCTCCCATTTACCTGTATTGATTTATGTACAGCTTACTGTGATACTGTATTCATTGTCGATATTACTTTGCTGATTTATTATCCATATATTTACAACATTTAGTAAACTAAGTTTTGTTTGTGCAATATTTATTTCTTTTTTATTTATTTATTTATTATTTATCATTTCCAATACACAATTTCGAAATGTTTAAAGTGGAATCACAATGAAAATCATATTCCAAAATGTTATTACTGACATAACATTTTATAAACAAATATATCCTATATTTCAAGTCAAAAAGTAAATATCAGCATTTAGAAACTTAAACGTTTCCACTTAAATATCCGAGGCAATATAGTGTAACACCATCATATAGGCTAAGGCATTTAGGTTAACACTGGGAGTCAAATCTGTTCAAAATATATTCATAATAGAAAGCAAATACATAGAATTTCCTGCACTTTTACTCTTAGTATTAGTTATAATGGGGATGAGGTGACTAGCTTCCTCTGCTCAATAAAACTTCTCAAATGATCAGAAATGAAGAAAACAAATATCTCCTGATCCTTTATTATCAGACATTTGCAAGGGAACCTTAGTGTAAAAGAATACCCTAAGGATACAACCTCTCTGCGGAGTACTAGAAACTCTTTCCTCCGCATTTGAGTTGTCAAAGCTAGATCAGGGAAAATCTTGACATTTTTTCCATATAGTGTGACTGGGTACTTGGAGAAATATTTCTTCATAACCTTATTCAGGTCAAGATAATTTATAAAGGTAACTATTAACGTTCCCCGGTCAATCACTTGATTAGAATTCTCAAGAAATTCTGAAAGATTTCCCTGAAATGGTTGGTCAGGAGTATTTAGATTAGAAATTCTTTTCGGCAGGAAACAACATATGTTTATAATAGGCAACTCATTTTCCATAAACCCCAACAATTCCTTAAGAAATTTACAGAAAGTTTCTTTAGGCACTTCCCCCACAATCCTTGGGAAATTTAAGAGACGAAGATTCAGCCGTTTCGAAACTGTTCTCAAAATTTTCTATTCGCCTCGCTAACAAGGCTCTCTCTTTCACCACGGCAGCATGGAATTCAATATTCTTTTTCTCAGTCTCTTCCAGGATCTTTATCCTTTCCTCCGATTTCTTAACGGAATTTGTGAGTGTTTGTATTTCCTGATAGCTTTTTCCATTATTCGTATCCATTTTTTTCTCCAATCTCTTGATATTGTTCGACATTTCCGCCATTAAATCCCACATTAGTTCTAATGTGACCATGGCAGGTCTGGTAGCAATCTCCAGGGACTCACCACCATCAGACGGGTCTAGTCCCCCGGTTGCTCCCTCGCACAGGTCCAGTTCCATGTCCACCTCCTCTGGTTCCTGACTCGAGGCTTCCGTGGGTCGATCCCCCTCCACGTCTGCTCGGGTTGTAGACATTAACCCGATAGGAGTTCCCTCCTCTGTGGCGTTTCTCCGGCATTGCTCTCCTGACCTCTGCACTGGAAGTGGTCTTTGTTCTGGACTGAGTGACGCCTCCTCAATTTGATCGGCACGCTCTCCCAGAACGCCCGGCAAGCTTGGATCCTCGGCTCCCACTTGTAGTGCAGGGGTAAGCATGAAACGCGTAATCTCTTGTTGAATTGGCGATTGAAGGGGTAGTGAGGGGAAAATCCTCACCTTCCCCTTTCGTTTTGGAGGCATAATTCACCTAATTCAAAATTTCTTTTTCCAACGCAAGAGAGGTCAGCGTCCCAGCCTCCATCTATGCCGCCATCTTGCCCCGCCTCTCTCGCAATATTTATTTCTGCATGTTCTATGACATAATATACCTCTCACGCCCATCGAGCACAAAATGACAAATGAGATTTAATGTGGACAAGTGCAAAGTGATGCAGTTAGGGAAGAGTAACCCAGATTATAGCTACAAAATGTAAGGTTCCACATTAGGAGTCACCACTCAGGAAAAGGATCCAGGTGTCATCGTTGATAATACGTTGAAATCTTCTGCTCAGTGTGCAGCAGCAGCCAAGAAAGCTCGGGATTATTAGGAAAGGAATGGAGAATAAAACAGAGAATATCCTAATGCCTCTGTATCACTCCATGGTGCAACCTCATCTTGAGTACTGTGTGCAGTTCTGGTCACCGCATCCCAAGAAAGATAGAGCAGAATTAGAAAAGGTACAGAGAAGGGCGACCAGAAGATAAAGGAGATGGAATGATTCTTCAGCTTGGACAATATGGGAAATATGTTAGAGGTCTATAAATAATGAGTGGAATGGAACGAGTAAACATTAATCAGCTGTTTACTCTTTCAAACAATACAAAGACCAGGGGACACAATGAAGTCACTAGGTAATATATTTAAAACTAAAAGAAACTTTTTTTTTTTTTACCAGAAGATGTGGTAAAAACTGTTAGTGCAGCTGTGTTTTAAACTGATTTGGACCAGTTTCTGGAGGAAGAGCCATAAACAATTATTATGGTGAACTTGTGGAAATCCACTGCTTATCCCTGGTGGTTTTAGCAGCATGGACTCTCTCTACCTTTTGGGATCCTGCCAGGTACTTGTGACCTGGCTTGGCCACTGTTGGAAACCGGATATGGAGCTTTGACCTTTGGTCTGACCCAATATAGCAAATCTTATGTTCAGGGCTTTCCAACCACAGTCTTGTTTATTAAATATTTTGCTAAATGTTTGTGAGTCTGTCATATCTGACACTACAGATTTTATTGTGTATGTACCTTTGTTCCCCACCCCGAATTACTGGAGGGTGCAGGTTATAAATTATTTTAAATAAATACATAATAAATGTTCCAGATGAGAAAAGTCACACAACATTAGGACCTGGAGCTCTTTAAAGGAAGTGCACTGTGCCATCCTCTGTGTCACTTCTGTTCCAACAGGTCCTCCAAGAGCGTAGAGCAAGAGGCCAATGTAGTAAAATGCATTAACATCAGCCATCAATATACATTAATTACTGGCCAATGTTAATGACACGTAGCCGTGAACTTGGACTGAACTGCACCTCCCTCTCTGTGAGTCTAGTTAAGTTTTTTGCATTAACAGGTCTGGGTTCACTTTTGTGCATTTTAACATGCATTATCTTTCGAGGCACTAACAGATTATGAGATGCGTTGCATAGTTTTGCATCTCATTATCTCAGCTTGGTTTTTTTGCATTAAGACACTCGTGAGCTAATTGACTTGTGTTAAAAGTGCTGTCAACATGTGTAGACTAGATTGTGTATTGGAGAAAGCTGTGAATACACAATTTGATGAGTTTTTAATACCTAATAATGTTTTACATCCATCTCAGTGTGGTTTCCGAAAAATGCATAGTGCAGGAACACTGCTCCTTTCTATTACTAATTTCCTCCCTCAGGAGTCTGGTAGTAGTCGGGAGGGCTTTAGTTATTGCTATAGTTCTCGACGTATCTTCAACATTTGGTACGGTTCCTCACAATGCTCTTCTAGATTGATTAAAGCATTTTGGAGTTTGCGGGGAGGTGTTTGCTCGGTTTCAATCTTACTAGCAAGCACATGAACCACAAGTTCATATTTAATGCTTCTTTTTCAGAATGGTTTGTAGCTCACACTGGCATTTCTCAGGGGCCCCTATTACCTGCGGTATTATTTAATGTTTATTTAAATCCCCTCTGTTCTTTGCTCAAGCAAAATGCTATTATATTTCGAATCTATGCTGACGATATTCAGTTGTATTTTCCAGTGAAAAGCAGTTTACGATCCACACTAGATCAAGTTGCAGAATGCTTGTCCCTCATAAGTACTTGGCTGTGTTATAACCATCTTCTTATGTCAAATCTGGGAATGATGGAAGTCGTGTTGTTCCCGAAACGTGCAGTTTTTGTCTAGTTCAGTAATGGGGGCCTCGCTGTTCAGAACAGAGCCAATTTGAGTCTTCTCTTTCTTTCAAACCCCAGCTTCGATCGATGGACACTTCATTCTGGGTATTGCAAACTGAAGCTATTGTACCATTGTGCATGCTAATGACTATTGCAACTTCTGCTTATTGTTTGAAAGCAGTTCAGGCATTGCTAATAACCTCTGCCGCTCATCTTATTTCTGGGGTCCATTGATGGGAGCACATTTCACCATTGCTTGGTTTATCAGAGTGTGAAACTTACAGTTTTAGTTTTAAGGCTAAAGATGCAATGGTCCATCTTAACATGCACATCTTCTTGATTTTTATACTCCCGCTCACCATTTGTGCTCCGCAAAGAAGTCATTGCTGGCAGTTCCCTCTGTTCAATCTACAGAGACTGGGTGGCGAGCCTACTTTTCCATAATCCTGTACTGTGCAACACTTGACGTGCTTTGCAAAATATCGTAACTTTTCATAAACATTTGAAGGCTCTCCTTTTTCAAGAGGCTCATGAAAGCACATGAGATTAAGGATTGCAGTTTGTCTATAGTGCCTAAGTTCTGCTATTTGTGTTTTATTTGTTTGACCTGTTTTATTGTCAGTCATTTTGTTCTTTTTTTTATTGTAGTGACTGATGATTGTATTTTAATGTTTTATTTTGATGCGATTCGTCTAGCACGATAAATTCCTATATAGGCAGAAGATAAATTGTTAATTTAAATAAATAAATAACAGCACTTGGGAAAGTGGTAGCGCACTTTAGTACATCAGCCTTCAAAACTAATTTTTTTAAGTGCAGTGTGTCACTCCTGTGGCAGTGTGACACCTTTCCCATGGCATCTCAGTTGTAGAGTAGAATAGTGGATCCCCAAGCAAAGCAGTTACATCTTTCAGGAAGCCTCACTTTTCCCGGTGCTATAAAAGTTATTTGAATATTCTTATGCCATTACATTTTTGGCTGAGTTGAAAGGCACAAAAGCAAAGAGATGGGTAGCCACACCATCAAAACATCAAAATGTCAAAAAGAGGAGGTACGATACAAAATTAAACTTGTCAAAACCTCAAATGTTCTAATTGCAGCAATGTTTTATTGTTTCAATAGAAGAACAAATGCTTACTTACAGTGCAAGGTATCCGTGCTGATGGTCCCCCGACACAGACCGCGTTTTGCATGCGCTGCACCGGAGCTTCTGTTATTTCAGAGTCCTCTATGCTTCAGAAGGCCTCCTGGACAGAGAGGCTTCTGTTTCACAATATTTCATCATAAGATGTCTGAAATGCAGAAACTGCCGAGTGGCGGAGGCTGGTCATCATTTCCCAGCTATGAATCATATGTCGCATGTCCTTTTAACATTGGATAGTGCGACAACAAACCTCAGCAGACAGGAAAAACAAGGAAAAGGATTGGTCAAAGCTCAGATCCACAGTCCTTGCAGGATTGCAATACCAGGTTCCTGTCCTGCTGCTAAAGCATCATCCACGCTGTTCCCGCCTTTAATTTCTCTGATGAGACAATCACAAGAGTTTAGGGTTAAGAGACTGCTAACGAAGCAGGAGAGTTACTGGGGGCCAGGTCTCTTGCTTTTCGTTCTAAAAATATCTCTTTATGCCAAATCTTTCCAAGAGAGGAAAACGGCGCAGGGGAAGTGGTCAGAAGTGACCGGCGGGGCTGGCTCTGGGGGCAGGTGCTGGGCACGGTCATGCTGAAGATCCCGCGCTCCATCCCCAGGTCAGCTGGGGCAGGGGTGGGGGAGGGGAGCGCTGCTCACCTGCTGGCTCTGGCTGCATTGCTGGGAGAGGGAATAAATCCCTGTGTAGTCGCTGCTGCAGATTCATGGCCTCAGATGCCAGGACCGGTTCTGACAGGTGAAAATAAAAGAAGTCACCGATATCCTCTTTTTTTTCGGCCTGGTCCAGCTTCTCCGGCTGAGGCCTTTTCATATATTTTTTTTTATTATTTTTTTTACATTTTGCTCTTGAGCTACACGTGGCTGAGCTAACAAAAGTGCAGCTGCTTTGCTGAAATGAGTTTTTAGTTAGCTGATCCTTGATCTGGCATCCGTAAGGTCTTTCAGGGTTTCTTTCTGTGAGTGAGAAAGTCCAGGCTTCGAGCCGTAGCGGGCAAGGTTCACGATTAGGGACCAGCTGCCGCAATCACTTTTTATTAAAGCTATCACTGTCCTCATCAAAACTAATCAAGCGAGTCCAGACCTCGGAGATTGAAATGTCAGCTTGACATGGCTACAAAACCTCACAGGATGACAGCTGGAGGAGCCGATGGGTCGCCTTTAAACTTACATTTCTGTGGCTCTGACTTACTTACATTGTGCGCCATTGCCAGAGAATTAACCGTTCTTCCACCGCACGCCATCTCTGCCCTCCCTCGCAGGGGTGCCCTGGCACCGTCCATGCCCCCTCTACCTGTGGCCCTGGCTGCGGTGTTAATCCAGTCCTGGTACTGTGACTGCCAGGGCAAGAAGCCACCCCCGGACCCCTCCAGCATCTTCTCCAGGTAATGAAAGCAGGCAGTGATCAAAGGGGGGGGGGGCTCCGCCGTCTAGGAGGTGCAGAAGCGGACTTGTCAGTGGCATCACTAGCACAGCCTTCTATCCATGGAGGGGGCCCTGACTCACAAAGCTTGCCCCTTCTTCATAAATCAGGCAAGGCTGGATGAGACTGAGATACCACAGGCTCCGATGACTCCTCCTGACCCTCTGCTAAGATCCATCTCCCGTCATTGCCAGGATAGCAGCTTTCGGGTTCCTCTTTCACAGTACTGCTGAACGCTGTTACATGCACGCATTTCTGGTTTTTTTTTAATGTGATATCCTGCTTTATCCCTTCCAATCAAAGTGGGCTGGGTTGTCTGTAAGCTAGCAGGAGAATAATCTCCAGATATTGCCTACAATTATTTCATTGACCTTCCCCACTACACAGCGGCGCATACGGCATGGAGCCAGTAGTAGGATATTCATGGAGCGCTCACCAGTGGTCCTCTCCCACATGGGTGTTTCCTGGTGCTCAGGGAAGAAGGAGAAACCCAGACAACCCTGATCCTGGAGTGTGCCACCAAGCACAAACAGGACATCCACGATGAAGATGCACGAGATATTTACTTAATTAATAAAATTTATGAATCACCTTCCAGATCAAAAAGAATCTCCCAAAACGATACACGATACTTAAAACATAATATCGTACAATCAAGACAATAAATGCAAATAAAAACAAACAAACTAAATAACAAACAAGCATCTGCTCCACTGCTTACAATTTAACATGTCGTGCAGCAAACACATGGAATAAAGCACGCCTCATCTCCGACATCAGTCACCGAGTTTTTAGTTACTTCCACAAATGCATCATCAGCTCTGTTTCCTGTCTCACTTCCAGGGGTAAAGGCATTCCACAACTTTGGTGCTACCATGGAGAAGGCCTATTTCAAAATTCACCGAAGGAAGCTGGAGCCAATGCCAGCACTGTGGCCGCCACACTCTTTGTGATCTGGACCAGCATAATCGACTTTGTAAACGTGGGAGACATTGCCTTCTCAGGAGCTTAAAAGCCAATACTAAGATCTTAAACTTACAACGCCATTTAGTAGGTAACCAGTGAGGCTTCAGAAGAGAAATCGCTGGGGTCTGCCTTGGGCAACCCAAGATAATTCTGGCACCGATATTCTGCTTCACTTGCAGACACCGAATGATAGCTTCCGACAAACCCCGGCGAATTGTGTTGCAGTGTTCAATTACAGCTAACACCAAAGCACAGGTGACAGATTTTAAGGCCTGAAAATTCAGAAAAGGTCATAACTGCCTAACTAATCTAAATCGAATATAAGACATCGTAACCACTACTGACACTTGTTCTAAATTCAAATGGGCATCCAGCCCGTCAGCCAAGGACAGTACAACATCAACTGCTGTTACTTCTGACCCCGCAATAGACAAGCAGCATCTCTCTAATTTGTAGCACTTCAGACAGATTTGCATGCAATGGAGGCAGGGCTTATAAATCTACCTCATGCATATTCATTGCGGATATAAGAACATAAGAACTTGCCATGCTGGGTCAGACCAAGGGTCCATCAAGCCCAGCATCCTGTTTCCAACAGTGGCCAAACCAGGCCACAAGAACCTGGCAAGTACCCAAAAACTAAGTCTATCCCATGCTACTGATGCAATTAATAGCAGTAGCTATTCCCTAAGTAAACTTGATTAATAGCCGTTAATGGACTTCTCCTCCAAGAACCTATCCAAACGTTTTTTGAACCCAACAACACTAACTGCACTAATCACATCCTCTGGCAACAAATTCCAGAGCTTTATTGTGCGTTGAGTGAAAAAGAATTTTCTCTGATTAGTCTTAAGTGTGCTACTTGCTAACTTCATGGAGTGCCCCCTAGTCCTTCTATTATTCAAAAGTGTAAATAACCGAGTCGCATCTACTCGTTCAAGACCTCTCATGATCTTAAACACCTCTATCATATCCCCCCTCAGCCGTTTCTTCTCCAAGCTGAACAGCCCTAACCTCTTCAGCCTTTCCTCATAGGGAAGCTGTTCCATCCCCTTTATCATTTTGGTTGCCCTTCTCTGTACCTTCTCCATCGCAACTATATCTTTTTTGAGATGCAGCGACCAGAATTGTACACAGTATTCAAGGTGCGGTCTCACCATGGAGCGATACAGAGGCATTATGACATTTTCCATTTTATTAACCATTCCCTTCCGTTTTATTAACCATTCCCTTCCTAATAATACCTGAAAACCCGACCCATTTGTTGTACTCCAGGACCCGAATTACCTGCCCTATAATAGCAGCTTGTCTGGATGGGATTCTTGGCATTCCTATAAATTAAAATGAGATTGTATTATTTTTTTTCTGCATGATCATTTATTCCAAACACTATCTTGAGTGAAACAAGAGCTGCTCTAAGACATTTCAATGCTATGCACTTTCCAGAATCAGACTACAACAGCAGGAAAGACAGAGGGGGAATGAAAGGAGAGGATTAAACCTCTGGTGGCAGAGAGTCTGCTTTTACCCCTCACTCTGTCTGTCACTGGGGTGGGGAGGTAGAGGCAGCTTCTGGCCTCCAGTTCGCCAGTCGGGTTTCCAGCATATCCACACTGAATATGCCTGGATGTATTTGCATGCTCAGCCTCCACTGTATGCAAATGTACTTCATGCATATGCATTGTGGATGTCCTGGAAACCCGACCAGCTGCCTGTCTCTGCCGTTAGAGCAATGGGCTGTCTCTCCCATCGACACTCCTTGTCTCCCATTGCCTCCGGCAGCCACCTAGATTATAAGCTCTTTGGGGCAGGGACTTATAGCTGGCTACTTGTCGCCATGGTACAGTGCTGCATAAGTCCAGCAATACTATAAAAATGATACTTATTGGGATAATTATTATTACCGGGGTCCTCACAAAAGATGAGGGGGGAATAAAGGCAAACTGCTAGAGCTCACCAGTGCAGAGTCTGCTCAAAGCGAGCAGCTGAGCCACCGTCGGTCCCTGGATACCACAGCGCAATGCAAAAAATACAAAGCTAGCACTCCAACAAGAAAGCTGGGAAGAGGCATCTCTATGACCCCTAACCTTTGCCAAAAGAATGCAACAAACCGTCCAAACGCCGCCGATGCTGAGCAGCAATTCAGAAAGGGGCAATTTCAGATCAGGCAGGCAGGGGTAGATGCACCGCGGGTGGAGCAGGCACAGAGTCTGCGCGCAGCCGCCCTGCGCACGCGAGTCCCGCCGTCAGCCGCAGCATCTTGTGCCCGTAAGGGTCAGGGTCATGGGGGGGAGACAGGGAGCGGCCGGGGGTATAAATCCGCCACCGCACGTAGGAAGTGCAAGAGAAAGCGCCTGCTCCATTAACTCCCAGCCCCGTCTGTTCAGGTGCACGTAGTCCTGACCTTCAATTAAAACAGCAGGACCTCGCCATTTACTAAATCTCCTTCCTCCCGCCCCCAGGTCGAGGCCTGCTGAATGCGCTCCCTGTGCTGTTTGCACACAGCCAGGGCCCGCCGTCCTTTCACCGAGCGAGGTCTGCAATGCTCTGTGCCAGGTGAAACCTTGCCCTTCTTACAAGGACGCCCACTATTCCCGTTTACTTTCTCCTGCCTGTCAGTCCCCACTGCAGGCTTCCCGGGTCCCGGATGCAGAGCTGCAAGGACCGGCAGGAGGAGGGAGGCCTTCGTTCTGGGCGAGATCCATCCGAAGCAGCTCTGGCGATAATCAGAAGGGAGGGATTGATGTATAAAACGTTCACGTGCCGGGGAGCGGCTCCTACCATCAGCCCCGTCTGTAGGTGTGAATTACAATTAAGCCAAAAAACAACCCCTTCAGACTGAACCTGCAGGCCACAGGATAGGACAAGCAGGTCCTCGGGTAAAAAGCACAACTCTTATTCAGCATCAGTGAGCCCGAGAACAACCAGTGCTCTTTAAGCAAGTGAAAAACCCATCGCCCCGCTGATTACTTCTCATCGGGATGCAAAGTCGCTGCGCGCCCAATAAAAGCCCGTGAAAATAACGCCCAAACAGAAGACATTTCTTTCAAAAAAGCCCCTTCAGTCCATAAATAAGTGCAGCTAAAGAGCCCCTCCCTCTGGTTAAAGAGCTGTAACCCTAACAATCCCCCCGGGTGCTACTTTACAAGTAAAGCGCACGGCGGCGCTGGTATGAACTATGAAGCCCCCTCGCTTGCTTAACGCGCACGGTTTGATGAGTAAGATTTGTATTTTTTTTTTTTAAACCAGGGAACCTGCTTGTGTTTTCCAGAAAATTATAATTAAGTCTTCTGTTAATTCTGCAATGCCCGGGCCTATGCAGTCCACCTGCCCCCCCTCCTCCTTTAGTGCGGCTTTTTCAGAGGCAGGGGAGGGCGGCAGAGCTGGGCAGCCGTCACCGTCAGGGATTAGGGGAAGGAAGCAGCGGCAGCAGAGGGAAAGGGGGCACAGATCAGATGTACGGGGGGCTCTGGCGGCGCGGTCTGACGCTTTGCAGGGAGACTCGTTCTGTGCATGAAGAGTCGGTGCAATAAAACCGGGCCCCAGCCCTCTTTCCAGAATGACCCGATGCTACCTCCATGCAATAAAGACAACAGGTTCATTCGCTTTTAGGGATTTTTCTTAAATTCCCAGCCTCAAGACAAGAGGTTTGAAAGCCAGGAGGCTCCCAAGGAGGCAACAAGCTCATGACACCTCCCGACGACTTCTCCTTCCTCCCCCGGCTCCCTTTGGGAGATTCCTGCCTTGCTTCAAGCTGCAAGGAGTTTGGCCAGGAGCCCCGAGAGATCAGGACCTTCTCTGCCCGCCATGCAGCTTGAAACGGGACTTCATTGACCCTAGAGACTTCCTGTGATCGGCAACGCTCCCGGTGGCCAAAAGCAGAACAATTGTCATTTGCTGTTTGGCTTGGTTTTAGCTCTTAAGAACATAAGAAGTTGCCATACCGGCTCAGACCAAAGGTCCATCAAGCCCAGAATCCTGTGTCCAACAGTGGCCAAGCCAGGTCACAAGTACCAATCATTAAATGAATAAATCCCAAGCTACTAATCCTTATTGACTAATAGCAGGTAATGGACTTCTCCGCTGGGAACTTATCCAAACCTTTTTTAATCCCAGTTATAGTAACTGCCCTAACCACATCCTCTCGCAATGAATTCCTTAGCTTAATTATGCGTTGAGTGAACAAGAATTTTTTCTCATTTGTTTTAAATGTGCTACATGCTAACTTCATGGAGTGCCCCTGGTCCTTCTATTATCCGAAAGAGTAAATAACCGATTCACATTTACCCGTTCTAGACTTCTCATTATTTTAAACACCTCTATCATATCCCCCTCAGCCGTATCTTCTCCAAGCTGAAAAGTCCTAACCTCTTTAGTCTTTCCTCATAGGGGAGCTGAGAGGAGAGGATCACCTTGCTGGTGGCTGAAGGAATCAGTAAGTTTTTGCTTGGGACATTGTCTTTTTTAAAAGTATTGGGGCAAAGTTAACTATTTGATAATATTATTTAGTGTGTTTGTGTGCTTGTGCTTTTAATAGTTAGTAAGGCAGCAAATAAACAGAAGTTAGACTGTATTTTTAAATAGTCTGTAAGGCAGCTAGTAAGCAGTAGTTAGTATATTTACTTTTAAAAGTCTGTAAGGCAGCTAGTAAGTGTTTGTATACTAAAAAAAAAAAAAAAAAAGTAGCCAGAAGCTAGAAATAAGCTAGGAGCAGTGTATACCTAAGTAAAAAGGTTGAAAAGCTCAGTTCAGTTACTCACTTTGGAAAAGTGTTGAGGTAGTTTCATTTGGTTTGATTAGGTACCAACATTTGTTAATCAAGAGAGCTGACTGAAGTTAGACTGTTTGTACTGCCCAGGAGGGAAGGATTAGGTCGGCCGTCATAGTTGGTGATTCGATTATTAGGAATGTAGGCAGCTGAGTGCCTGGTGGGCGTGAGGATCGCCTGGTAACATGCCTACCTGGTGCGAAGGTGGCAGACCTCATGCATCACCTAGATAGGATTTTAGACAGTGCTGGGGAGGAGCCGTTTGTTGTGGTACATGTGGGCACCAACGACATAGGAAAATGTGGGAGGGAGGTTCTGGAAGCCAAATTTAGACTCTTAGGTAGAAAGCTTAAATCCAGAACCTCTAGGGTAGCATTCTCGAACCTTTTGGGGAGGAGAGAGTCTCTTCCGAAGGGATGGGCTCCACCTTAACCAGGGTGGAACCAGACTGCTGGCACTAACTTTTAAAATGGAGATAGAGCAGCTTTTAAACTAGAACAAGGGGGAAAGCCGACAGTCACTCAGCAGCGCATGGTTTGGAGAGAGGTATCTTCAAAGGATACTAATGATGCATTAGAATTAGGGCATCCCTACAGTGAGGTTCCAATTATAAGAAAAGTAGTCCAAATGCCTGTAACTAAATACTCAGCTGAGCTAAAAAATTCTAACTTATCCCTATCAATTAAAAAGCAGAATGAAAATACAAACAAAAAACAAACTTTGAAATGTTTGTATGATAATGCCAGAAGTCTAAGAAGTAAGATGGGAGAATTAGAATGTATAGCAGTGAATGATGACATAGACTTAATTGGCATCTCAGAGACATGGTGGAAGGAGGATAACCAATGGGACAGTGCTATACCGGGGTACAAATTATATCGCAATGACAGAGAGGAGCACCCGGGAGGAGGTGTGGCGCTTTATGTCCGGGATGGCATAGAGTCCAACTGGATAAACATCCTGCATGAGACTAAATGCATAATCGAATCTTTATGGGTAGAAATCCCTTGTGTGTTGGGGAAGAGAATAGTATTAGGAGTATACTACCTGGTCAAAATGGTGAGATGGACAGTGAAATGCTAAGAGAAATTAGGGAAGCTAACCAAATTGGTAGTGCGGTAATAATGGGAGACTTCAATTACCCCAATATTGACAGGGTAAATGTATCATCGGTACATGCTAGAGATATAAAGTTCCTGGATGGAATAAATGACATTTTTATAGAGCAATTCGTCCAGGAACCAACAAGAGGGAGCAATTTTAGATCTAATTCTCAGTGGAGGACAGGATTTGGTGAGAGAGGTAACGGTGATGGGGCTGCTTGGCAATAGTGATCATAATATGATCAATTTGAATTAATGACTGGAAGGGGGACAGTAAGCAAATCCACGGCTCTCGTGCTAAACTTTTAAAAGGGAAACTTTGATAAAATGAGAAAAATTATAAGAAAAATACTGAAAGGAGCAGCTACAAAGGTAAAAAATGTGCAAGAAGCGTGGTCATTGTTAAAAAAATACCATCCTAGAAGCTCAGTCCAGATGTATTCCACACATTAAAAAAGGTGGAAAGAAGGCAAAACGATTACCGGCATGGTTAAAAGGGGAGGTGAAAGAAGCTATTTTATCCAAAAGATCTTCATTCAAAAATTGGAAGAAGGATCCAACAGAAGAAAATAGGATAATGCATAAGCATTGGCAAGTTAAATGTAAGACATTGATAAGACAGGCTAAGAGAGAATATGAAAAGAAGTTGGCTGTAGAGGCAAAAACTCACAGTAAAAACTTTTAAAAATATATCCGAAGCAGAAAGCCTGTGAGGGAGTCAGTTGGACCGTTAGATGATCAAGGGGTTAAAGGGGCAATTAGAGAAGATAAGGCCATCGCGGAAAGATTAAACTATTTATTTGCTTTGGTGTTTACTGAAGAGGATGTTGGGGAGGTACCCGTAATGGAGAAGGTTTCATGGGTAATGATTCAGATGGACTGAATCAAATCACAGTGAACTTACAAGATGTGGTAGACCTGATTGACAAACTGAAGAGTAGTAAATCACCTGGACCGGATGGTATACACCCCTGAGTTCTGAAGGAACAAAAAAATGAAATTTCAGACCTATTAGTAAAAATTTGTAACCTATCATTAAAATCATCCATTATACCTGAAGACTGGAGGATAGCAAATGTAACCCCAATATTTAAAAAAAGCTCCAGGGGCGATCCGGGAAACTACAGACCAGTTAGCCTGACTTCAGTGCCAGGAAGAATAGTGGAAAGTGTTCTAAGCATCAAAATCACAGAACATATAGAAAGACATGGTTTAATGGAACAAAGTCAGCATGGCTTTACCCAGGGCAAGTCTTGGGTAAATCTGCTTTACTTTTTTGAAGGAGTTAATAAACATGTGGATAAAGGTAAACCGGTAGATGTAGTATATTTGGATTTTCAGAAGGCATTTGACAAAGTTCCTCATGAGAGGCTTCTAGGAAAAGTAAAAAGTCATGGTATAGGTGGCGATGTCCTTTCGTGGATTGCAAACTGGCTAAAAGACAGGAAACAGAGAGTAGGATTAAATGGGCAATTTTTTCAGTGGAAAGGAGTGGGCAGTGGAGTGCCTCAGGGATCTGTACTGGGACCCTTACTTTTCAATATATTTATAAATGATCTGGAAAGAAATACGAAGAGCGAGATAATCAAATTTGCAGATGATACAAAATTGTTCAGAGTAGTTAAATCACAAGCAGATTGTGATAAATTGCAGGAAGACCTTGTGAGACTGGAAAATTGGGCATCGAAATGGCAGATGACATTTAATATGGATAAGTGCAAGGTGATGCATATAGAGAAAAATAACCCATGCTATAATTACACAATGTTAGGTTCCATTTTAGGTGCTACAACCCAAGAAAGAGATCTAGGCGTTACAGTGGATAACACATTGAAATCATCAGTTCAGTGTGCTGCGGCAGTCAAAAAAGCAAACAGAATGTTGGGAATTATTAGAAAGGGAATGGTGAATAAAATGGAAAATGTTATAATGCCTCTGTATCGCTCCATGGTGAGACCGCACCTTCAGTACGGAGTACAATTCTGGTCACTGCGTCTCAAAAAAGGTATAGCTGCATTGGAGAAGGTACAGAGAAGGGCAACCAAAATGATAAGGGGATGGAACAGCTCCCCTAATAGGAAAGGCTGAAGAGGTTAGGGCTGTTCAGCTTGGAGAAGAGACGGCTGAGGGGGGATATGATAGAGGTCTTTAAATCACAAAAGGTCTAGAACGGGTTAATGTGAATCGGTTATTTACTCTTTCAGATAATAGAAGGACTAGGGGGCACTCCATGAAGTTAGTAAGTAGCACATTTTAGACTATTCGGAGAAAATTCTTTTTCATTCAACGCACAATTGAGCTCTGGAATTTGCTGCCAGAGGATGTGGTTAGTGCAGTAAGTGCAGCTGGGTTTAAAAAAGGATTGGATAAGTTCTTGGAGGAGAAGCCAATTACCTGCTATTAATTAAGTTGGCTTAGAAAATAGCCACTGCTATTACTAGGAACAGTAACATGGAATAGACTTAGTTTTTGCGTGCTTGCCAGGTTCTTATGGCCTGGATTGGCCACTGTTGGAAACAGGATGCTGGGCTTGATGGACCTTTGATCTGACCCAGTATGGCAGCTTCTTATGTTCTTATAGAAACATAGAAATGACGGCAGAAGAAGACCAAACGGTCCATCCAGTCTGCCAGCAATCTTTCACTTTTTTTTTCCCCCATACTTATCTGTTACTCTTGTCCCTTGTAAGTGACTTTTTTTGTTCTATTTCCCTTCCACTCCAGCCATCGATCTATTTCCCTTCCACCCCTGCCATCGATCTATTTCCCTTTCACCCCCACCATCGATGGAGCTGCATCTAAGTGAAGTATCTAGCTAATTGTTTAGGGGTAGTAACCGCCGTCATAGCAAGCTATTCCCACGCATGTTTATCCAGCCTGTGCAACTCAGTCCTTGTAGGTTGTTGTCTGAATATAAATCATCTTTTCAACATTCCCCCTGCCATTGAAGCAGAGAACTATGCTGGATATAATTGAAAGTGAAGTATCAGGCTTATTTGGTTTGGGATAGTAACCGCCGTAACAAGCCAGCTACTCCCCTGCTTTTTTGTGGATGCAAATCCTTTTTTTTCACATTTCCTCTTGCCGTTGAAGCATAGAGCAATGTTGGAGTCGCATTAAACCGTGTGTATGTTTATTGAATTAGGATATTAATCTCCAGGTAGTAGCAGTCATTCCCGCAAGCCACCCCCATGCCTCTTCATTTCATTCACATCCTCTGTGATTTCGGTTGCCCTTCTCCGTACCTTCTCCATCGCAACTATATCTTTTTGAGATGCAGCGACCAGAATTGTACACCGTATTCAAGGTGCGGTCTCACCATTTATTTATTTAACACTTTCTATACCGACCTTCATGAAAAATTTCATATCAGATCGGTTTACATGTAACAAGGGTATAACTTAAACAAGAACAATTCACTAGTAGCGGAAGTTACATATAACAAGGGTAGATAACTTGGAGGCTAGGCATATAATATATATATTATATGTAATATATAATATATATAATATATATATATATAATATATATTATATATTATATAATATATATATATTATATAATATATATAATATAATATATAGGCATATAACATATTACATATAACAAGGGTAGATAACTTGGAGCGATACAGAGGCATTATGACATTTTTCCGATTTATTAACCATTCCCTTCCTAATAATTCCTAATATTGTTTGCTTTGACTGCTGCAGCACACTGAACCGACGATTTTAAATTATTATTCACTATGATGCCTAGATTTTTTCCTGGGTGGTAGCTCCTAACATGGAACCTAACATCGTGTAGCTACAGCAAGGGTTAGTTTTCCCTATATGCATCACCTTGCACTTGTCCACATTAAATTTCATCTGCCATTTGGATGCCCAATTTTCCAGTCTCACAAGGTCCTCCTGCAATTTATCACAATCCACTTGCGATTTAACTATTCTGCATAATTTTGTGTAATCCACAAATTTAAGCACCTTACTTATCATATTCCTTTCCAGATCATTTATAAATATATTAAAAAGCACCAGTCCTAGTACAGATCCCTGAGGCACTCCACTGTTTACCCTTTTCCACTGAATCAATTGACCATTTAATCCTACTCTCTATTTCCTGTCTTTTAACCAGCTTGCTTTCCACAAAAGGACATCATCTCCTATTCCATGACTTTTTAGTTTTCTTAGAAGCCTCTCATGTGGGACTTTGTCAAACACCTTCTGAAAATCCAACTACATCACATCTACCTTTTAACCTTTATTCACATGTTTATTCACCCCTTCAAAAAAAATATAGGAGATTTGTGAGGCAAGACTTCCCTTAGGTAAATCCATGCTGGCTGTGTCCCATTAAACCATATCTATCTAAATGTTTTGTGATTTTATTCTTTAAAACAGTTTCCATGATTTTTCCCAGCACTGAAGACAGGCTTACCGGTCTATAGTTTCCCGGATCACCTCTGGAACCATTTTTAAATATTGGGGGTTACATTGGCTACTCTCCAGTCTTCAGGTACAGTGGACGATTTTAATGATAGGTTACAAATTAATTGTAATAGGTCTGAAATTTAATATTTTAGTTCCTTCAGAACCCTGGGGTGTATACCATCTGGTCCAGGTTATTTACTATTCTTTAGTTTGCCAATCTGTCCTACTACATCTTCTAGGTTCATCGTGATTTGGTTCAGTTCATCTGAATCATCAACCTTGAAAACCATATCTGGAACGGGTAACTCCCCAACATCCTCTTCAGTAAACACTGAAGCAAAGAATTTGTTAGTCTCTTTGCAATGGCCTTATTTTCCTTAAGTGCTCCTTTAACCCCTCGATCATCTTCATCCCCTTGTGCCCTTCTGACTTCCATCCTGTGCTCATGTGCAGTGTCAGGTAGTGAGTGGATGAGGCACATGGGAAGGTTTTGAAGGCTGCGCTTGCAATCATATATAAAACACATCCACAATAGTCACTATAACATAAAAACATGAACAAAACTCTCTAACCTTGTACACTTAACATCCCTGCCATCTTTAGGAACATCTCGGAGTGGATCTAGCCCAGATGTTTGCATAAATAAATCTGCCTCCAACTGTTGTGCTGCTGTATCCGAGCTTTTTCTATACAGCATATAGGGTTCCATTTACAAAGCATTTTTCCCATAGACACAAAATGTGAAAAATCCTTTACTACATCAGGCCCATTGTCATCTAATATTGTTGGTGCAGACAATATAAACTGGATTGTTGGGAAATTGTCCAGTGCTTATGCTTTTGACTTTTAACATAGCCCTCTCTCACCAGCTGGAGTACACTACTCACCGGGGATTTTCAGCAAGATCTAACCAGCTAAGTTGAAATTTTCACTGTGCTGAGCCACTCAAACTGGACCATCCTGGAAGGACTTAACTGGCTAACCCTAAATGCATATATGTTGTGACCTCTTTCGGGGTCTGCTAATATTTCTATTTGCCCTGTGGTCTGTATTACTGAACTAAGAAAATGACAAGACTCGCTGTCTTTGTGAAATAATTATATTTCCTGTATAATATGTACAAAGCAGGTGTTTATGAGAACACCTGAGACAAATTACAAAACAAAATATATACAATATATCAGCACAATATGCAAAAGTAATTACCCCAACTAATAGGGTATAATTATATACAAAGGGCTAGCAGAAGCTTTCCACTTCCTAGTAAAAAGGGTGTCTCCGAGCCTTCCCCCCAACACACACACAGGCGGTGAATCAGCAAGTTCACGCTTGGAGGCAGACAGCGCTGGAAACCCCTAACCTCGGTTCTCGGCAGGGAATCTGCCTGTGGGGTATGATGGGCTGGGATTTTATACCTTTTGGGATAGGACATACACAGTCTGGATCTCTTTGTGCAGCTTTTCATGATATATTGCCAAATTACTGATAAGAAAACTTTACTGCGTATGTCACTCATAAAGGGTAAATTCTTTTGTTTTGTACAAATTCCTTATTTCTCATATGTGTTACTACGTGACTACTATCTAAAATATTCTTTAATCAACATAATATCTAGAATAATATCTGCTTTAGTACAAATGAAAGCAATCCTATAATAATTCAGACAGAAACACTACTAGTAAATCACTATAAAAGGACCTATAAGTACTGTATGCAATTCTATAATACATATTTTTCAGTAAAATGTTTTTCTGAAACTAATCTGGGTATATGCCAGGTGTCTCAGCACAGCACTAGTGAAGCTTGGACACAAAACCTTTTAACTCTCTAGCTCTTGGCTCGCTCTAAACAAGTGATGTTCTTATACTTTTAATTAAATCAAGCTTCCTTTTGTGCCCAGCATCTATCTGTGACCTTGCAGCTTGGAGAAAGGGAGGGCAGTGTGTAGGCAGTAAAATGTGCGCCAAGCAGCTTCTAGCAAAGGGAGAGAAGGGAGAGGGGAGAAAGAGCAGGGGGCTACCACAGCCCATAAGCTTGTGTGTTGTTCTTTTCCTAGGCAGTACTCCCTACCAGCTATGTGCCCGCCTGGTGCACAGCAATGGAGTCTGATGAAGGCCGGAGGAGACTGCAAAGCACAAAGCAAGAACTGCCTCACAGTGACACAAACTATATGCAACAGATCATAGCTACATGACAGTATTTTTCTTTCAAAAGAGACAGAAAATTGGGGGAATCAAGATGGCCGCGGGAGAGGTCGCATATTGACTTGCTCCGTTTTTCTATGCCTCCTCCGACGTTTTTTCATTATTTACAGCCCTTATGCCACACAAAAGAAAAGGGAAAATCCGGGTATACCCTCCCATCCCGGAGAATCCCGAGGGGCAAACGGTTGATATTGCAGTATGCGACCCAGATGTCAGGAACGAGGACGTCCAGCCCCATCGGTGAGGAAGGGAAAGGAGCTCCATGCTCACCCGGGGAACTATCCTTGACGCCTCCGGATCCTAGAACGCCGCCACAAGCTTCTCTACTGCCCGATGCTGCAGCTGCTGAGACGCCGACGGGCGCGTCCTTCGAGCATGCTCAGATGGGAGGCCCGCCCGGCACCGGTTCAGAGGGAGGAACAACCCAGGCTCCTGCCGAGGCAACAGTGAGAGCGGTGGAGAGTGAAATCCTCAGAGCGGTAACATCGAGCCGACGGTTGTTTCGTTTACCCCCGCAGAGAATTACAAAACCGGCGACAGTTACACTCGATGGCCCTTTGGGACTTGGTAGCAGGGAATGCGGCAAAACTCGACGAGCAGGCCTGCAAACTGGAGGCGGTCTCGAAAAAAATGGATAAGATCGAAACTGACCAAGAGTATCAAGCTAATGCTATAACGAAGGTAGCTGCTGAAGTTAAAAAGTTACAAGATTTAAGTGCAATTTCTGTGAATGAAACACCATCGTCATTGAGAAGACTTGAATCGGTAGAAAATTATTTGAGACACTTGAATCTGAGACTCCTTAACTTTCCTAAGGTGATGGGAGAATTGCCTTTTCAGACTTTTAAAAAGTTTGTTATAGAGATCCTAAAAATACCTCCTGATAAAGTTCCTTCTGTAAAAAAAATATTTTCTTAAAACAAAGAAGCACTCCAATATCACCTGGATTAGGGATAGATATGGATAATCTGTCCAATTTCTTAGAACGTTCTACGGTTGAAATAATAGAGAGGTCTGCTTTATTCGTAACTTTCATTCTGAAAATGATGTTGGATTAAGTATGAAGAATTATTTTAAAAATTTGAATGTATTATTTTTGGCGGTCAGGTCCGTAGGAAGAAATTTATAGCTTTGCGTCCTGAACGTTTAGCACTAGGAGGTACCTATGTTTTGCGGTACCTCTGTAAGTGCATTGCAAAACTTTCAGGAAATACATATATATTCTTCAGTCCGGAACAACTACAGGCCTTTCTAGAGGCTCGGGCGCAATAACCTGCATCCCATAGAGTAGGATTCATAATTAATATACCTGACCTGTGGCCAGCCTACATGTTATAAGATGTTCTAATGTTCTCCTTTTTCTTTCTTTTCCTCTCAATTTTCCTACGAAAGAAAGAGATCTTCGATTTGTTATATTAACTTATTATTATTACTTGAAGACCAGAGATCAGTTTTTTGGTTTTTTTTGTTAAAGAACAACATCATTGCATCTCTTGTAATTCCATGCAAGGTTTTCTTTGTATTATTATGTAAAATAATGATAAAAAAAAAAGAGACAGAAAATTACACACTAATACAGCACATTGCAGGCCCAAGTCGAGCTGGCTAGGCTGCAGCCGCAAAACGAGGTTACTTAACGGGTTAGGTTGGCAGTAAGTGCTTCTGTCGTGAAGTGGTTGTCTGCTAAGCTTCAGGTCCTTGAATGTTGCAGTTGAGGCAGTGAATGAAGACCATCCTTGACCTGTACACTTCTGGGTTCTGTGCACAGCTCCTTGCATTACAGAAATTTGATCTATCCATTAGGGACATGCTTTTATTTGAAATGAAACAGGAACTGTCGTTTGAAGGAAACGAAAGGAAAAGGATCATCGTTTTGTTGGCTTTTTATTTCCGTTTCAAATTCCCACTCCCACCACCAAAAGTTTTAAAAAGAACGCCTCCCTGACATCTTACTTACTCCGTGTGTGGTGTGGAAATGGGTCGGGAGGAATCCCATTCGTTCCCCGCCCTCAGGGCGGGCCGGTGCCAGATTGGAGTACGGCGCTGGCAGGACAGGGGGCAGCTTCCTGTCCACTTCCATCCCACGGAGGGTGTAAGATGCTGGAGTAGGTCTGGGGGGGGGGGGGGGATGTGGGCAGCTGGGGGAAGGGACTTCCTTATTAAACGTTGGTGGCAGTGGTGGGGCCGGATCCAGCGTCACTTTCCATTCATTGTGTTTACTTCATCTTCAATAAACGAACTGAAACAAATCTAATAAAAAGGAAACAAAAGTTGATTCCGTTCACCCCTCTCATATCCTTTACCGGATGCACTGAAGAAGCTGCTTTTGTTGTAATGCTTGGTACCTCCGGCCTAGTGCATGTGCCAGCAGGTAAACCCCGCCACACTGCACGCGGCAGCCGGCGTGATCCATGCTCCCCTAAGCTGGGTGGACTCCCACCATCCACGGTCCAGCTGCCCTCCTGCAATCTGAACTCTGCAGGGCCCCTGGGAGTTCCCCTGCAAGACCTGCCCTCCCTGTGCAATTCAAACCATGAGGTCAGCAGACTCCCGGGCAGCTCCCTCGAATGCTGCCTTCAGAAATACAGATCCGAGAAATAAACAGCTCAGCTCTCGTCTTCTGCAGGAAACTCGCTCGGAAATCTTTTAAAACTAAAAAACCACAAAGCTACTTCGATTATCAGCTTTTCTGTGCTCCAAGCTCCGGCTGGGGGGCGTTGGTTCCTGGCTTGCCTCAGGCTGAGGAGGTAAAGATTTAGCTTGGAAAAAACTCATGCTGGGAAGGCTCGTGTCCGTAAACGGATCTCGTCACCAGGATTTAGGAGGTCAGACAGGTCCCGTACCTGCCTGGCCGTTGTAATACGGTGCCAGGCTCGCTTACGCCCGCTGCTGCGCCTGACGCTGCATCCCTCCCGCCCGCCCCTATTGGTTGCTGTTATTGTTTGGGGGGGGGGGGTTTGTGGTCGCAGCTATGAAAAGGGGGGGGGGCGGGTAGCCCGAACTGATTGGGGGGGGGGGGTTAAGCCTTGGTTAACAGTTGTCTGGCTTGACAGGGGTCATGTCAGGGATTCCTAGCAGAACTGGGTGCAGTTGTTGCTGTTAGGACTTTCTTCTTGCTGGACACTGGCGGGGGGTCGATATGATCGGCTCCCTGCTGGGTGGTGGCGGGCTGTGGGATGCGCTCCATCGATGTCACTTCATACAGGCTGGGATAACCCTGCGTGTGCCCATCTTGCTGGTCGCTGGCGGATGGGCGGTTGTTGGGGGATTTGGTAACCTGGCTCGGGCTCCTGGGTGTTTGGTAATAAAGCTGCAGCCTGTTTGATCCCCAATTCAGTTGTGTGTGTGAGTATTTATTATTATTTGTTGTGAAGGGACGAGCGCGGGCAGAACGTTGGTCCCGGCTCCCCTTATTACACAGCTGGCTTCTCCAATCCACAACTGAGCAGGCTGCTGAAGGACGTCACATCGGAGAGCGACGGGGGACACAGCTCACTGCATAGGCTGCACGGTGCTGGTGCACGCCTGACTGCCGTAATGACCGAAGAGGAGCTGACTGCCGCCTCGCCCCTCACCCCTGCCAGAGAGAGCGGGCTGCCTCCTATCAGCCAGACACTTGCCTGGAGCACTTTATATTTCAGCACAATACCACAAATTATATAATTATACAACACGAATAAGTGATTATTAAACTCAGCATGGGGATTGGGGGCTCGGTCTTTACCCTTGCACGTTTGGCGCTGTTTCGCTGAAGTCAGGCAAATGGCAAGCAGGTTTGTCCCTTTAGCAGGTGGCTGTTGTTTCACAGTCAGAAAAGGCTCCAGATACCCAAGAAACACAAGCAATAGCATTTACACTTAAAAGAACGCAGAGAGATCCCCAGCTGCAGACTCCGACTCCAAATAACTCATGCAACTCTGGGTTAAACTAGGTTGGGGGAAGGCATTACATAAGTATTATAAGATAAGCCTCCAGGCAGAGCTCCTGCTGCCTCCCTTAATGACATACACAGCCAAGGAATGAGCGGAGAGTGCCCTGGGTAGTATCTTTCTTGCTCCACGGGATAGCAATAGTACTGTGTGTGAGCCATCATGATATGAGTGCAGCACTGGCCCTGGTGGGGTTGTGGTGGGAATACTTTCTCCTAAACCGCTGATGTGGAAGACTGGAGAGGACAGTGCCTGTCACGGAGACCATGTAGAGAGCTCATCACCATATGTACTACCAGTCTGGCAAATGATGTCCCCTTGCTAAGGTGCAGCAGAAGAAAGCAGCAGGAGGCAGGAAGTGAGCATCATGCGAGAGAGGAGCAGGAAGCTAGAGTACAGGAGCAGGCTTCAGGCAGGCCCTGGCAGCATTTCCCAAATATGTCCACCATTTTTTGTGGAGTGCGGTAAAGTTAGCTGAGCATTTTAGGTAAAAAAAATGTGCGAGTGTGGCCATCGGCCGCCCCGAGTTCCACCCCATGGCACTAAGCCTCGAGAGCCCTCGCTGGGGTCCGATCACTAAGCAGTGCTAGGACGGCGTTTCCGCCCGGTTGTTACCGTGAAAACGTTACCGCAGCATTCACTGCAGTGCGGTTCCGCGCATTGCGAGGAACGAGGCCCATGCATCCTGGGGTTTGCCTGCCGCCTGGCCTAGTAAAAGCCCCTCTGAGCCCCCTTCTCCAAAGAACCCACACAGGGGTACTAAAATATTACACCCCCCCCCCCCCCGGGCCCTCTTCTGAAAGCTCCGTCCTCATGCCGAGCAGCTAATCCCTGGCCGTCTGGAGGAGGCAGGAGTGATCCCTGGCTCCTGCCCCGCATGCATCGGTGGGCGCTCATTATTATTATTATTATTTAACTTGATATATCCGCCCTTCCGTATAAACAGTCAAAGGGGCTCGGAATAAGAGGAGCAGCTAACGTTCCCGGCTTAGGGTACCGCGCACCCGCCCTCCAGATGCTGTGATGCAGCTGGCGTCGCGCCGGGCGAGGAGCTTGCAGTTTCCAGGGCCGATGCAATATTTTGGTGGAGAAAGCGGGCGCTGAACAGTCAGCGCCTGCTTTCTTACCGTGCCATGCAATATTTAAATTAGGAGGTCGTGTTAGCAAGGAGAGCCCGAGTGCGCCGACCCTCCGCCGGTTAGGAGAACAGACACCGAGTTTATCGGCGTTGGTTTCCCTAAACGCTGCACAGCCAGGGTTCAGGAAACGGACGCTTCTCAACTGAGCGTCCGTTTCCTGCACCCAACTGCCGGCGTTTTTTTAAACTTTTTTTTTTTTGTTACTTTAGTTTTTCCTCCTACTTAATATTGCAGTTTTTTTTTGCTTTTCTGTACTGGTTTAAGGAGCACTCGGCAATTAACGCCTGCTCCGGGCAGGCGTTAATTTCTAATTGTCCTAGACCACATTTTTATTTTGCATTGGGAGTGAATAGCTAATAGCCTCATTTACATGCATTTGCATGTGATGAGCGCTATTAGATTCACTCCGCGTTGGATGTGCGTTGTAGAGGCGCTAATCCTCATTGCATAAGGGGATTAATCAGTGCCTATACAACCCGCGTCCAACTGCAGGTTATACAGGGAACTCGGAGTGCACTGTATTGCATCGGCCCCTCCATCTCTCGGCTGCGCTGTTTTCTGTGCACTGCTTTATCAGACCCATCAAAAGGGTCACTCACTCTCGCAAACTGAAAAGCATTTCTCTTTTCTCGGCCCTTCATGATTAAAGACCTCGAGGGAGACGTAACCTGCCCCTGTGACTCTTGAGTGCCTGGAAGACGGTGAAGAAATTGGCAAATCTTCTCTGCTCCACTCATTCCCGATGAAATAATGCAAGAAATAACGAAACGTTCGGCTCCTCATTGTTCGGTAATGAGACCTTTTAAACTGGATTTTAAAATGGCTCTACCTTTCACCTTAGTATTCTGGGTCAGAAGAAACCGGAGACGGTGTTGATAATGAAATTGTGCAGCGGCACGGGGCGAGCCTTGGCTGCGACTTCAGCCTGCAGCAGAGCAATCTTGCGGGGTGAGGGGGGGTGAGACGGAGGTGCCTGAATGAGAACCGAGGTGGGGGAACCGGGGGTCATTGGTGCTTGGACTCCACATACATCAGCTGCAGACGGCGAGTCAGGCGGCTCTGAATAATTACACACTGTATTCAGCGGTGTGCAGTGGCGGTCACTTCGTTTTTCCTGTTCTCTTACTTGTGTAGGTTTTTAAATGGTGTTTTTGGAAGTAAGTGCCCTCCAAGCAGTGGTCAGTGGAAACCGATGTGGCCTCTGCATGGCCCCCCCCCCCCCCCAAGAACAGTTCAGGTGCACACGGGCAGCATAAACTTTCCCACTGTTTCAGAATATTTCTGCAGTGCTTTGGACGGTGCAGCGATGGGAGGGGTCTGGTCCAATAGGAGCATAAGGGAGCGAGTGAGCAGGCACAGGCTGGATGGGACTGGGCATGGCGTCTAGAGGTGCAAAGCTCTCTGTCACCATCTCAACCTGCACATTGTCTCAAAAATCTGAAAGCAGAACATATAGTACGATTCCAAACCAGAAAACGAGCACTCGTCAAAGTACGTCAGGCCCTCTCCTAGTCCCAGATCCAATGCAAACGAGCTCTCCAATATTCATAATACTGGGCTCTGTTCAGCCACCCAACACATGATCAGTCAAAAGATATTCGATCTGAGGAATTCTGGCAGGAGATCAAAGGTCCCTGCACTTGTATGCATGTTCCACTGAATCTCTGAAGGAGCAGAGGCTGACACAACCTCTGCATGCTGCAAAGCGAAACATGGCAGTTTTCTGCAATGCTTAATGCAAAAGGACCTTGTATTTGCTGATTTTAAGAGATTGAAAAATAATAAAAAAGTGAATATGGCGGGTAGGGATGTGCAGCACCACATTTTTCAGTTCGGTTTGTTTTTTTTGTTTTGAAACTTGCAGTTTGACCAGGGGTGCCTGAACATTTGCCTACAGTTTTCTGTGTTGGGGTGAATGGGTGATTGTGGTCAGGTCTGTGGGAGGAGCGAAGGCATTAGTGCACTGCCAGTGGTGACTACCTCTCCTCCTGCGCACTCCGCGTGTGTGTGGTTTTTTCTGACCGTGACAAATGCCTTCTGAATGACTCCTTCTTATGACAGTTGTTATTCAGCAAAACCCAAATATTTCCCACTGTTCAGTCTCTAAAGACCAAAATGACTTTGGGTGAATGAAGCCCAATGTTCCTCTCCAAGACTGCCCTTATGTCCTCATTAAATCTCCTCCTCTGTTCCTGGCAGGAGCTAATGCAATACCACCACTTATTTCCATTTCTTTTGTGACTTTCATTTGGGTAATGTCTGCAGCCCTTCACTATATTCTCTTTCAAACAACCTTTCCTTGTAACAAACCATTAGCCTGCAAAGTACCAGCCAGCCTCCTGCACTAAACGGCAATCAAGTTAATGCCATATGAAAGAAAATATAATATACTGAGCATGCATATTGCTGAATGCCGTAAACTCACATCCAGTAATAGAAGAATCCACAATGTCAGGAAACAACCAATATAGACTATAAATCAAATATTCCTGAAGTAAATGAAGGGTGGGAAACCCAATGAGACCTCATATATTGCGTGCCCAATGTCTAGGCTTTATGAGAGCTTATAGTGGCGCAAGCTTCTCCTGTGGTGTAATCATAGGTCTCAATGAGCTGAATTTAACGGGACGCTTGTGAACCACAGCTGTCCCAATTAATGCACTAATGGTCTCAAAGGTGCTGGAAAAGTTGTACTTAACTTGCAACTTCAAAAACAACGTCAAGTTGACAGGAGCTGGTGATAGAGATGGTGAAGTACTATCGGCAGCGATGTACTATCGCTGCCGATAGTACATCTACAGCACAGCACAGCGAAAAAAAAAAAGAAACAGACTTGAGAAAATTGAAAACATGTTGAGAGTCCATAATTTAAGATTCCTCAATTTTCCAGTCTTAAAAAATATTTCTCCTATTGACTTGTTCAGACTGTATGTCTCTCAGGTATTGAAAATTCCTGATGAGATTAAGCCAATGATATCAAAGGCATACTATTTAAATACAGTTGAAGACGGACAGCAAGAAAATAATGAAGAGCAAAATATTCAAGATCTAACCTCTTTGTT